>NC_084999.1:18631658-18649158 GCF_963854185.1 Sardina pilchardus | reverse complement strand
GAATGCGTTTAGCATCCTAAGCACCTAGCAGCCACAATGTCATGGAAGGTTATCTTAAGGTAAGAACTCTTGATGGAAAGTCTTTGCAAGTGGATGCTTATTAAATAACAAGGCACTGAGCTCATCACTTCTTTCTCCTCAGCGTTCTCAGCCGGGCTAACTCTTCCACTTCTATTTTTGTCAACGTCGGAGAAAGTTGACATGGCGACTGGTGACAAAATAGCTTGGCTGGTTTTTGAAGTGAGTCACATGATAAATTGCTACAAAACAAGAACTGAATGTGAGACTGACAGAACAAAGGACGATGCATGCTTATTTTGGGAGACAATAAAAGGATTTAGAGGAATAAAATAATGGCCAAGTCCACATGTATTTTTAGCAATAATCTGTATAATCCGGACCTGTTTAGTGGAGGATTAGATGCATGGGAATGCAAACAAAAGAAATATGTTGCCATAGAGAAATATTTACCCTTTGGACCACTTAATTTTACTCACTATGGTGGTGGCAAGAGCAGTGGCAGCAGATGTTATCAGTGCAATTATCATTGCTAACTTAACACAGCATCCCTCAGCAAAGAGTCACATTACAGTTTACAGAGATGCTACATTTGTAAGAAAATACTTATCTGCTGAACTTTTCAACTTCTTCTTCAATAGTTTATGCAAAAATCCATTCTGATCTACATTAAGTCCTCTATAATTCAGTAGCACATCATAGTACAACATCTACTTAGATATGTCTAACTTCTGTTTCAGCACATATTTCCAAAACAATAAGGTCTGGTGGGGGGTTACATTATTAGCTACCACAAAGGACACTATATTGAAATGGTTCATAACACTGACATATTTTAAATAGGCTACCTAAACCTAACATCTCCATCTGGGTAAATGATATTTTGCTAAAAGGATAGAGATAAAGCTATTTTCTGAAGCAAAATTCACTACTACTACTCTTACAACAGCCAAAGTCCTTCAAGGCAAGTCTTGGTGGCCATATTGCAACGCTTTTTGGGCACTTATCAGGCATCTATTGGGGCAGAAATGTGTGTGCGCGAGGCTTCACAACACCAACCTTGCTCCAGCGGAGATCACAATACATGATTGGCAGAATGTATTCACAACACACCACATAATTGGCACAATATATTCACATGTCTTTTTGTTTGCCACAGAAGGGGCGGGATGTGTGTAGACAACTGCCATATTGGTGTTCCAAACTAACCCCATGGATCTCTATGGAGGATTTTTTGAGTGCTGTATCTCCTCATTACAGAGTCTCTATTACAGCCCAGTCTACAAACACCACTCCTCATAATAAGGCAATTAAGTCTGTGTACATCATTTTGTGAAGGGCCTTTCAAAGTGAAAACTCACATACATTTTTACATGAGAATAAACGACATAGAAAACCATCCTCCAAAATAAATAGAGATGTTTGTTGTCATTTGGGGATTTCAAAACTCTGGCTGATGCTGTTGCAGCTAGGTTGCATCACCGGTCATCATTTTCCAGTCCCCCTCCTAATCACTTGTGAATATTTAAAAAATCTGTATACACATGTTTGACTGCTTCAGATGCTATTAAATCCCCAAACAGAGATATGTGGGTGCTACAATGTTGATAAAGCCAAACCAGGACATGGTTGTAGTGCATATTATGCAATTACATGTAATTACAAATGCTAATACAAAGGTTATTACAGCATTTATTACAATATATTTAATTTGAAGTGGATTTAATATGGATCGCTGCATTGTCATGGGCAGTTTCACGTGAATCACAAATTGATTTATCATAATTGCCTTTTTGTCTGCCGCTTAAGTGGAGGACAATCAGGGAATTATGCCTCTGAGGAGCTGGATGCAGCATCTTGGGTAATAATAGGCCAACAGTCAATGTAATTACTCAGACAATTCACTGCATCCGTACATCCAGAGTCTCTTTTCGCTGGGATCAACTTGCACGGGACGTCCATCATTCTTAGATTAGATTATGGCGGTGGAGATTTACGTGGCATTTTAGGGGCTCCAAAAAATGTAAATCTGCGTAAAATCATTTCGATGATCCATACTCTACCATCTGCCCATTATGCACAGTGTTCATAACAACGGAAATTAGCAGAAGGTGCTAGTGTTGCTGCTTCGCTTGCTCTTTTTCTTTGGATTTATGGCAGCTATAGTCTTGTGGCTATGTGGTTTTTTTGGGGGGGTTTTTTTGCTTTGCTTTCCAGTGGCTTTCTTTACTGTGGCAACACTTGATCATTCGTCTGCTGTCTCTCTGCCTGGTATAAAGTGGCTGCATTCCTCTGTGCATGTGTCAAGGGCAGCTTGTGTCAGTACGAAGGTGAGTCTGCTGATCCCTTACACTGTGTACGTTGCTTCCTGGATTGATTCATTAAGCCAGTACTCAAAAAGAACTCTTTGTTCACAGCTTTATAATCAATCCGCTTCCTTGAATTCAATTTTTTTGCTGCTTTTTTTCTGGTCCGTGTTCTGCTGTCTTGCTCATACATTGAAAACCCATATTTTCTCTCTCCCCTCCCATCTCTCTCTCTCTCTGTCTCTCCCTCTCTCTTTTTCTTTGCCTCTCAATCTTTCCTCTCTCTCCTCTTCATCTTTGGCTTTTGCTGAAATCATGAGAATGTGTTGGGGTCAGCACGAAATTCTTTAATGTATGCTTGGCATCCGGCCAGACTCGATGGGAACATGGGACTCTCAGAAACAGCACGAGATTTAAGAAGGTTCTGGAAGCCCTTGCCATTTCTCCGGGGAGCTGACTGAGTGCAGAAGCACTGCTTCATTACTGAACAACTACAGATACTGACTCGCTAAATATGCAATCCTCTCCGCTTCGCGTCGTGGCCACATTACCATCTCGAAAATGCGCATTAACTTTTGCCACCCGAATTCCGTGTTGTCCATTATCCCTTACTTGTCAGACCCCTGTGCCTCTAGATATTCTATTACAGCACTTGCTCTGTACTGTAAGCACTGTAGCACTATTTGTAGCGCTTGTGCAGGTTTTTATTTTCTGAGCAATCGCACCGTAGTCAGCTTGTGTGTTCAGCATGGTTCTTAAAATCCCTAATTAAGCTCTTGCTGCTGCTATTATGGGCATTCGGTTTGAATTTGTGTTTATTTTTCGAGACTCTTTCAGTGACGAGGCTGTTTGCATCATTTTAATGGCCGTGTTGATGACTGATAGCGATTAGCGGCAGACTGATCTGGGTCTTGATTAATTAGGAACTAGGGCACTTCCGAACTAACACGCGGCCTCCTGCAGAAAGCAGACGTAGCGATCAACACAGCATGTTTGCACCAAAGACTCTTTTTTCCCCCCCTTTAAATGTCCTCCAAACAGCCCGAGACTTGCTTCACTTTCAGACACTTACAAAATGCCAACGTATAACCTCTTATATTCTGCGCTGTGTCGACATGCTGATTACCCTCCATGTCCTTCTGCTGTGTCACTGAAAGTTTGTCCTGAATACCAAAATATCCCCCGTAATTGTAACCAGGGCAGTGTGGTGGGCACCGGCGGTGACAGGGTGACTCACCTTGCTCGAAAGTTTGCCGGGTGAGGATGCCCATCATACAAAGATAAAAAGTCGTACTCCTCCTCCACAGCGAAAGACTGAAAAACTATGTGAATTCTGTTCCTCTCCTCCGCCACAATAACCCACGTACAGTTGGCACCGTTGGGATATCCGTGTGGGAATCCGGGGCTTTCTATGGTGCCATTCCTCCCTTTTAAAGTCCCTCCACAAGTAAAAATGAAACCTGAAAGGGGAAGAGAGAAGAGAGACATTAAGCCATTGACACGGCCACAACTCAACACAATTACAGCATTTAGTATTCTAGGCCCACCTTCAGTGAATGTTCTATTTTTACTAATGAGAAGTATATAATCACTCATATCTAGGTTTTCTCATTTTCTTCTGGATTTGTCATTTCTTTGTGTGGATTTGTGGATGTGTGTCTGCTACTGCTGCTGCTGCTGTGTGTGTGTGTGTGTGTGTGTGTGCTTGCATGGCCGTGTGTTAAAAATAACTATAATGGTCTTTTGCATTCTGGTATGAAAGAGAGATTGGTGAAATTCAATTCCCAAGACAATGACTGAAGCATCACATAAGTCAGGCTACAACACTTTTAGAGTTAAGAGTTTCATTTCATGGCTTATGATTCAATGGAAATGAGACAGGAGCTCTCTCCCGTATTTTGGCAATAATAATGCAGTTTACATTGAGCCCACTGCCACATACAAAACAGGGCTATTTTACTGGCAATTCAGTGAGTAGACTAGTAATGACAAAAGAAAGTTAATTGAGATTTCCTGTTTATCCTCTCTACACCCCTCAAGAGGTAATTAGCTTTTCCGGTATGGGGATGATTTTTGTAACTTTGTTTCAACATTTGAGTGTGTGTGTGTGTGTGTGTGTGTGTGTGTGTGAGAGAGAGAGAGAGAGAGAGAGAGAGAGAGACAGTGTGTGTGTGTGTGTGTGTGTGTGTGTGTGTGTATGTGTCTGTGAAGTGCACACCAAAAGGATATCAAGATAACCATAGGGGCCTGCTCGCATTGACTGGACCCCCTGCCACTGTTCCATTTTCCAGCATTTTCACTCTATTGTGTGGAAAAATATTCGAGCAACCGGCTCAACAAAGGCAATGAGAGCCTCTCCAAATAATCCCTGAATGCATATTGCAGACATGAACAGCAGCAACCGAAATGGTTGCTCTTGCATGGAATTTCATTCCACCATCCAAGTTCACGACCTGTGAGACCACATTACAGCCAATAGCCTCACGTCACTCCAGGAAATCTTTTTGGAATTATTAAAATAAACAGAGAAAACTAGTATTCCACCCTAACACAAACAGATTGTTTCACTGCTTGCACCTACTATTACAATCCTTCCCCTGGTACCCTTAGTTGTTTATTAACGCCGAGGGGATTCTCGATTCCCCTATTATAGTGCTGCCGTTCCCAGTGGAGATAATCTTTGCAACACATCATGCAAAGAAAACAAGGCGGGGCACAGAAATGGAGTCAATACTCTTCACGCATGCATCCCCTTATAGCACCAGTCAATGGGATTTGCATTTACCCTTGACTAGTAAACAAGGGGGTATGAAAGGGAAGGGGCTGTCGCCTCTAGCCCAATCAAATTAGGTTCGAGAAAAGGATTTAACCATTATATGGTACAACTATGATAAGCTTGTAGTAATTATATTTACATAAAGCACTAACACTCAGGGGACAAAATAGTATTGTTGAGGATCGCAATGACTATGAGGTAAAAATGAAAGAGATAACTGAAGAGGATAGAGGAAACCACTAACCAGGGTTCAACTCACTAATACAAGCTATAGTGTTGTGGAATGGATGAGCACAGAAAAACTAGAAAAGCTCTCAGAGAGTGCAGACCTCCGCCTGCATTGTTCTTCCTAGGTTGTCATACATTTGAACCTAAACTATTCAGATCGCCACCACGTGGTCATACCATGCCATTACGCCACTAAGCTAAATACATAAATGCCTCCAGAATCCCGACGGAATTACGGATCACTCCCAAAATGTTATCGATTCTTCCTTGGGTCATGTCCGACCTTCCCTGAAATCGGAATCGAAATCCATCCATCACTTTTTGAGTTATCTTGCTAACAAACAGACAGACAGACAGACAGACAAACAAACAAACAAACAGACAAACAAACGCCGGTCCCCGATGAAAACATATACCTCCTTGGCGGAGGTAATAACCACCAAAAGCCCATTTTGTAAAACAAAAGGGCCAAATCCTTGAGACTTCTCTGTGAAATGGACATCTGGTGAATTCCCAGCGGTGCTGGCGAGCCGCTGTGTGATATGCGGCGTCGAGGAGAAGGAGTCGAGGGTGCAATCTCAGCACCCCGAAAAAGTCTATCACTCTGTCCCTGTGGGGCCACAATGAGGAGTAATTACAGAGAAATTAGCTTTCGCACTCCTTATCGATCACATATCCAAAAGAGGGCGCTGCGCCGTTTTCCTCACTTGGACTGTCTTATCTCTGACTCCCCTGCATTCCCTGGAGTGGAGCAGACAAGGCACCTTCAAAGATGTTAACTCCTTTGAAGCCAATTGCCCAGCACGGACGCTAATAGCTGCTATCTGGCCCTCCATTCTTCTGTTTTTCTTGGTGTTTTTCTCTCTCTCTCTTTCTCTCTCTCTCAATGGTCTTGGTGGGCATCCTGAAGTGGGGGACCAGATACAAAAAGCCAAGGTTCACGGACGCGCAACATGGTGGATGTCATTGTCAAAGCGGCAGTGGCAACTTAAGAAGATTAAAACAAGGGCACACGTTATGACACACAAAAAGAACGCACACACACACACACACACACACAGACACACACACACTAGCACGCATACACAAACACAAACATACACATTTCTCTCTCTCTCTCTCTCACTTGCTCTTTCTCTCTCTCATACAGACATTCCCTTTCTTTTCACTCTCTCTCACTCTGTCTCTTATACACACACAAACACAAACAGAGAGAGGGAGAGAGAGAGAGAGACAGAGAGGGAGGGAGAGACAGAGAGAGAGAGACAGAGAGAGAGAGAGAGAGAGAGAGAGACAGAGAGAGGGAGAGAGAACCTCACAGGCTAAAACTTCAGGCTTGCTATAATTAGCGCCGAGTTTCTCCCCACGCATCATGACTCTGGGCCTTGGATCATATTAGCATTCAGTGCCACTAGCGAGACATTTTAAGGTGCTGGCCAGCCTAAGTATAACTGTGTCATGCATTGTGCTGGATCAATGAAATTGTCTCAAGGCATCTCCATTGCTAACCTCAAAAGCTAAAATATGATAGAGCTGCTAATCGAGCTAAGTGCTCCATTCCACACTCTCTTCCCACTGTCTTGACAGCCCTTCATCTCGAGGTCTAATTTTTTGACTAACATCATTGTAGACCTACTGTCCATGTTTAACTTTTCCTACCCTTTGATTTGTTAAGGGCCCAGGCTTGCAACAAGATTCTCATATAACACTTCCCCAACAGCTCAACCAGACCGGCAGAGAAAACCCTATTAAGGAAGGTTAAGATACAGACTGCCCATGTTCATAAGCCTTTAAGCACATTCTATGTTTTAAAATAACTCATATTGTGCTTTAAAATGTGGCTATAACCATTTCCTACAACCCTTGCTACCAATTCTGTCTCAAGGGCCTTTACGTCACTGTGATAGTGACATTTTTTATCCTTCACTTTTGTTAACTGTCGATGAACAAATAGATTCAAGCACAACTGAATCTATGAGAGACTACAAAAAAAAAACTTCCATCCTCCTGTTGCACTAGACACTTCAAAAGAAGGCGCCGCGTTTCCAACACACTCTTGTGCTTTCAGAGAACATAATGTTCGTGGACGTGCCCCAAATCCATTCCAGCATTCTATCTCCCGTGTTCATTTCCTGCTTTACTCTCGTGGCAAAGCTGCCCGATTCATCCACTAGTCACCTTGATTATACTGCTCGCTCCCCTGAGGTCATTCTCTCAGACGCGGAATGGCAGTCGCCTGGCACAGCCACAATGAATTGCAATGAGAGGCAGCATTAACCACATGTGGAGACTGCCAGGCACTGATAGTGGCTCAGGCCTTATGAATCAGCATCTAAACACGTATAGCTCATTCGGATGGGAGGCTGGGGCTGAGATGGACCCAGCTGTTTGCCTCCGTAGTTAAACATATTGGCTCCTCCGGATGCTCTTTCTCGGCGACCGCTCTCCTGTGGACGCCTGTCTGGGTGGCTCTCGTGTTCACTCCAAAACTGATTTGCTTCGCTTCCAGATGGGTAACTGCGATGGATTATTATTTTTGTTTTTATATTCTTCACAGATGGCTGCCGTGCGTTCTGTCAGTGACAGTATGAGAAAACAGGGCCTGGATTCTGTCCCTTTACACGTCGACCTGCATCTGTCCGTCTTCTAAATACATCCTAGCTCCCCCTCATTCTACAGACGTGTGAAGGAAATCCATAATAATAATTATTATTATTTGCACAACAACGACAAGTGAATTTAACAAAATATTCAAGACCTGAGCCAAACACATAATTGCTAACCTAACAACTTCACAGCTCAAAGAACTGTAATTTCATAGACAGACGTAAATTGATGGATGTTTGTATTACACCTCAGAAAAGAAAGCTAATTTAATAAGTCTGTGGATAGACATAGGGTCATGGCATGAGAATAGTGTATGTCAGGGGTCTCCAATGTTTTCTCCTCCGAGAGCTACTATGAGGAAAAGAACGTGATCAAAAGCTGCTAATGTTTAATTTTAGAAGTAGCAGTATTCACTTCCACACAAAACAGATGAATAAGCTTTTTATGCATTTTAAGGCTCTATTAAACCTCTGTTAACCTTCTCAAATTTGATTTGATAAAAAGAAAAAGAAACTGTGACTGATATCAGATTCAGATTCATGAACACGTTTCTTGAACATTTTGGAGAGCTATTCAGAAACAGGTGGGGAGCTCCTGGTAGCCAGCCACCTGTTTGAGGCCCCTGGTGTGTGTAATTACAGAGGGCTCCTCACTGTGGCATGGCCATTGTGTATAGGTTGGCCAGAACATAAAGACAAGTGCCTCTAATACTGTACATGTGACATTTGGTCTCTCTAGTGCTCTGCCTTTCACCAAAAACATTTATTGCATTGGAGTTTTACGACAGTTTAACCCGAATGGAAAGTGTTAACAACAGACAGATGTCAAGGCCACTGATCACAACACAAGCCATCCTCCCAGGGAACAGCATCAGTGTCTGATTGAGCCTGAGTCCACACTTTCAGAGGCAGTGCACAGCTTCTCTTTAAGATTTTTTTTCTCTAGTCCTACTGTGGTTGCAAGGCTGCGAGCAAAAAAACTGAGGCCGTGTCCTCAATCTCTGCTAAAAAGGGTGTATAAAGTGTTCTGCTTGTGTGGCAACAGCGTGAAGGGGCCTCCATTTCAGTGTTGGGAGGTGCTAACAGTTCACCATCTTCTTTGAACCCGAAGGGAGGCTATTGAAATCTGCTGGAAGCTATTTTCTCATAAAAAGTTGTGACATACTGTATCGTAATATTTATCGACTAGAAAAGGACAGATGATGTTTACTGTAGCCTGCAACACCTGTTTTAGATTCTTTCATCAGCTTGTGATGCGCTGGTCTAGCACTTGCCTGTTAGCACTTGTTGATCTACACTCTCCATTTGATACAGCAAAACAATAACTGCTCCTTTCAACACTTGTTTTCCCTTCATGTTGAAACTGGCACACTAGCATATTTATATTGTTGTCTTCTGACATCATATCATAATATGTGATGTTAAGCAACATCCATCAAACCGTTTTAACACAAGCAATACAAACAGCACACCATGCCAATATAGCAGTCTATGCTCAGACAAAAGGATGTGCACAGTGTCATTTTAATATTGTATCCCGTGCATTTTAAACTTGTTTGTCAAAGTCTTTGGTGGGATTATGTTCTGGAAATGAATAGATAAGAAACAGCAGCGTTCAGACAGTGGAATTGAAGACAAGACAAGAAATTGTATTGGCTTTGTTTAGGTCTAGTAAGGCTAATTTGGTGAGTGTTAATATGGCTTGCTTGTCACCATCCATCTACATTGTCTTTTAGATAGATCTGCATTGCCTCAAACACAGCATTTGTTATGCCAGAGACAAACAAATACCATTTTGACAGTAAAATTGGAATTAGCATTCAATTCTCATCTGTCAAACTAAAATCCAGCACTTAAAGCACAACAAACAGTGAATGCAAGACATGCAGAGGACCCCAGGCTTTGTGAAATACTGTAACAGTCAAAACTTCAGACCCCTAACGTTCAAAAAGAGCCACTATACACACTCGTCATATTCTGCCCATTGAATCTGTGACTGTCACCATTAAAAACCCCTTGCTGAGAGCCTTCCATAGCACTTATGAGTGATTTGAAATGATCACCTACTAGCTTGCACTGATTGCACGTCCAATGGTCCAGCAGTTCTGGCACATTATTTTCAATCTTGATTGTAATGAAGTGGATTGAGAGGATCTGACTTAGATAGGCTCTCACCCTGAACCAGGGTGGGCCAACCATTTAACTGCTTCCCTCAGAGAGCATTACAGCTAGAAAAGGCTTGGGCCATGATACGAACCAAGACATTATACTCACCAAAGGAATGTAGACAGTGAAGACATAAGGTAATTCAATTTATTTAGTTTCTTTCTTGACTAATTCTTCAAAATGTTTTTCATTTTTGTTTCTGCTGTTGACTAGAATTGTTAGACAATATCTCCCCATGCTGAATAAGGTCCAGGATAAAAGGATTAGCAAATAAATCCATCTCCATTTGTAATGGCACGACACCTCTAAGTACTGGTTTCTCCTAACTATGACAGGCTCTTTTGCGCTGTGTGTGTTTATTAGCGCCTGACCTTGCAGGCGCACAGGGAGTCCGATTGATCAAAGTGGTGGTGGTAGCCCTTTGAAGCCCATAAAGGTCAACCTGGAGCTCATGACGCCAAAAGGAATGGACTCCAAGCGGACCGCAGCTATATGGCGTATATAATACAGTATATATAGCGGTCTCCACCACGGCAACAAGCATCACACTGTGGAATGCACTAGAATTTATCACCATCCTCAAGCACTGTCAAGGACAGATGAAGCCATATGAACTCTACCAAAGCCACACAGTCTCACACTGTTAATATAGTGTGGGTAAGGATAGGTGTAGGCTATATTAGCATTATATGGTCAACGATTTCCAGATTCATGTAAACAATTAAGTAAGGGATAATCAACGACGCGCCGTGCGTTTATAGGAAAATAATGCACGTTCGAAGTGGTAATAAGGACCCGACGCCGCAGGCGGAGGGGACTTTACACTTCGATAAGTGCATTATTTTCCTATAAACGCACAGGGCGCGGAGTTGATTATCCCGCTTATACCACTGCTACTATCACTTTCGTTTATATTGCCGCTGTCTTAGATACAACGTTGTTGTTTTTACCGTTACATTGACATTGGCGAATTAATATTCAAGTGTAATAAGCCCAAAAGTAGGGAACTACTTCATAGCCGTGCGGTATATAGAAAAATAATGCACGTTCCAAATAGCGCATCACAATAGGAAATTTGACCAAGCAGTGGTATAAATGTATATATCAAATACTACCAAATATAAATGTGTTACATATGTGCTACTCAAACAACATCTGTTGACAACATCTACATGGGGACATTATTATAAAGAGAAAGATACTGTCAGCTAATAATGTATCTGACTGTGTATGTAAATGCAAAAAAAGACTATTTGGACGTCATCAGGAGTTGACTCATAATTGGTGTTTGTGTGAAATTCAAGAACAAAGCATTTCCACAAACAAAGCCGTGCCTGCTCACAAGAATGTAATCTCTTTGTAAACTCCAAAGGGAATTCCACCAGGTAAAGAGTAACGGAAAGCAATCTCACTGTCTCTACATTTACCACGCGTCTTGATTTCAAAATTAGGCTCAGGGAAACACTTCACCTACACTGCTGGTGAGAAAGTAATCTATACATACATGTTTTGTGACTTTGATTGTTTTTGGTTAGTAATTCATTTAAATAAGATGTTCAAACTGGTTTATAAATGAAATAGCGGTCCCGGTTTGGTGCTTAATAATTACTTCCTCAGACCACCATCTGTTATCAAATTTTGTAGACACTTCTGAGGATTTCAGAAGCGGTGCGTGCGTGCGTGCGTGCGTGCGTGCGTGCGTGCGTGCGTGCGTGCGTGTGTGTGTGTGTGTGGTTGGAAATGAAGTAAGATGTGTCTTCTAGTGCAGCAGGTCCTCATCCACTTATCAGTGCAAGTCAGCCAAGCCGTCTCGTCGCAGGATGTTCAACATTGACAGCGGTGTGTGCGTGCATGGACTGCGGGTTGGAAGGCCGTGATTAACTGGTCAGTAATATGCTCTCAGGTCCACGCCACAGACCACAGGTCACCTGTAATGTCCTCAATGTCCGACATGTAATTTGACAGGAATCAATCAGTCAGTGATCCGCGGACAGAGAAGAGGCCCTCTATACATGCTACTCTATCTGGGCTGCCAGGGGAGAAATGACAAGCTGTGATGATGGCATTTACTCGTGAACACCCACACACCCACACACACACAACAAAACACACATACACACACACACACCCACACCCTGGTACTGCGGTGACACAGACTTCACTAGAACAAGTATTAATAGTAGAGGGGTGATGCTGAGTAGATGAAAAAGTTCTGCATTATTGATGTGTCCTTCACCCATGAACTGTCAAACATGTCCCATCCCTCTTCAAACACCGTCGTTGTGTCACACATTGCTGTTAACAACAACGTGGTGATTTCTTTCAATATTTCTTAACAGCCTGGTTGGAGGAATGTAGAACAAGGGTGTTTTTATAACTCATGTCAAACAGCGAGATAAAAACTATCCCTGCTGATATTCGGTTCAATTTACTGCTCATTAATGGAAGCATAATGTAATGACTGTATATCTGCTTGAAAGTAAAAAAAAAACATGCTCACATCACAATGTAGCACCAGATTAGTGGACTTTTGCATAAAAAGTACTTTTAAAATGTGCCAGTCATCAGGAATGAATAAAAGATGAGCCTCTAAAATTATGCGAAATAATCCTTCCCATCCTATTAAACAGGGACAAAACAGGCTTGACTCTCCACAATATGGCAGAGGCCGGCCTCTCTTCTTTAAAGGGGGAGAGTACATTCAGATACAAATGAGTGCACATAAAGCGGTGATCCAACACCTGAGGGCAAAGGATAATGTCCTCATTCCCCGGGAATATCATTTCACAGACAAATTACACCACTGATGAGCTACTCCTCACGACTTGTCTTTCCCATGCTCAACAACTTCCCCTCATCTCTCCCTTGGATCAGTAAATGCCAAAAGAAACGTGGAGCCATCTTGAAGATAGTTTTTGAGGAAAAGTAGATTGGAGACTTATTAACGTCCAGAAATATCTTGGGGCAATGGAATTTTTAGTATCATGCTGTTTTACTGACAAGCTACATCATATTGTTCGAAATGACACCAGTACAGCCTTTTAGAAACTATGCTGTCTATTCAGAGAAATAGAAAGTCAGACTCAGTACATTCTTTGATGTCCAAATCATCTTGCAAATAACACAGCTTAGAAGTTTGGCTCAAAGTAGAGCTTTTTGACAATATACTGTCCATTGATCAGAACATCTTCAGACATTTGTTTGCTGTTTATCTTATACAATCTTCCCTTCTCACAAAATCAAATAAAGCTGTAGTCTAGGGTTCTGCCATCCAGCTGTAGCGCCAATTCGGAGATTGAGAAGCTTATTAGAAATGTATCAGAGGAAGCTGGAGGGCAATAACAGTGTTGTTTGTTTAGCAAAGCATAATATGTGGAAAGCAACTTCAAAGCCAGGACATGCATGCCTGTAGCTCTCACACCACCACTGTGAATTTCGGCGGTGAAAAGAAGACAAAGACAAATGCTCATCATTTGCATTTGAAGAAACACCCTTTGTGTTCACTATATTGCAGGTGTGTCACAAAGAAGCTTTGAATTCTATATGATGTTTTTTTTTTCCGTAATGACCTCTAAGCATTTAGTTTTGAATTTATGATGTAGTGAGACTACGAGAGGCGATGAATATATATATATATATAACTAGTACAGTCCATTTATCCACCCCAAAAAATGCCTCACACTTCAGTGACACTCTAGCACCAACCTACTCCAAGTACAATCCCCTGAGACAGATTGCCTGTACTTTGCGAAGGTACAGACAGTCCATCTGTGATTTTTCTGGAAAGACAGTGGAAATGTCCTTTCTACAAAATGTCATTCTGGACCTTGTAGTAAAGAAGCTCTCTACACAATCCCTCCATTACAGTCAAATCCATTTCGTAAGATATCATCATCATTTGAGATGAAGACAAAGTTAATTTTGCAAACAATACAATCTATCGGTCTGTTAGTCTGTCCGCCTGCTCATCTGTCTCCTGGTTTGTCCGCCGTAATGATTTAGTAGGTAGTTTGTCTTAATGCAGTAAGTCATTGTTAATATAATACGACTTACTGGACAAGGTAAGAAAATACACCGAATAGAGTCTGGAAAACACTGGAAATAGTCCAAGCGTTAAAAGTCATCATCTTGCCAAGGGAGTATATGAGTAGATGGCAGGGGTTAATGACACCCTCATCCATCACAGCGGCTCTCCATATCCACAACACAGCACATTTCCAATTGCATTCCACGTTCGTTCTCCCTCATGCCTTGTCAAGATGCCATGCTATCACAGTGTGGCTGATTCTGGCGGGGGAGAATAGAGACAGAGAAGTATCAGCTACGTGATTCGGGGGGGGGGGGGGGGGGGGGGGGGAGTGGGTGGATGCTGGCCGCTGAAAGACTCTCCACACATAACCAGACAGCCACTGGACCATGACACTCAAAACGTGAAAGATGATGGGGGCAGGCCAGAGAACAGCTGGATGTGATCCAATCAGCAGGATCTAAGCAAAATAGGATCACCTGGCAGGTGCATCTGGTATGGAAATGAGAGTGGTGAAATTCACTCAGCGGATGGACGGACAGTGCGCCCAGGGCACTATCCAAAAATGTTCACCCGAGGCGCTGTCCATTTATAGATGTCCAACCAAAAAATGAAGTATATTACATCAGGCCGTTAAATGACAGCATGCCCAGATTTAATGATGGCTGTATACGCCTCCATTGGCTGCACACACACACAACACTGGAATTTACTCCGAGGGACGAGGCATGTGAATTGAATTGGTCCTGAGCCAGGAGCGATTCGAGCATCTCTGATGTGCTAAGTGTGAAAGGAATTTGTGATGCACTGTAGCAAAGCGATGTTGTGTCATCATAAGAAGATGACAAGGTTGATGAAAAAGGATTGGCTATGTATGTAAATAATTGCCTAAACCATTATTCATCTTATACCAATGGTGTGAACATATTCTTATCAGTATGTGTCATGTTGCAGTATTCCCTTGACATGCATACTATAATAGCATGCATGTAATGGGACTACTGCAATGACACAACCCGATAAAAGCATAAAGTTATAAACAAAACGCAAGCCTGACGTGAGCCACTGAAACACACACTTAACACGTCACGGAAGAAGACGATGATGAATAGGCATTACATGTTTCTGTCATGATATCGCTGAGCACTAATGATATTCTTAATTAAGTAAAAGGGCCTTGTATCCAATAGAAAAATAAATGACTATGCCTCAAGCTAACCATTCGGAGAGATGGAATGTTCCACCAACAACGATTTTCTCAGCTACTACTCAGTGTACTTCCTATTCAAACTGGCCGTGCAATCTATCAATGTCATTTGCAGCCTGCGTTCAAAGTAGAGTTCGTATGATTTATAGATGAAAAATTAGGTGTAATATGGTCGTTAAGGTTGGAAATGGGTTAAGAACGGTTGATATTTCCTGAAGTTTAAAGAAAGAAGGGGGTCATCATGATTAGCTACTCTTCCCTTCACTTTAAGCCTGTTGAGACACCAAACTAGATAGATATATGGTATCCAACTGTGGAGTGAACAGGGTTTGATGCATACAGTATGAGTCTTTCTCGTTTACTTCTCTGTATGAAAACATGGTGTAGCCTACTCTGTGTTTGTCTGTGACATGTTTTCCCCCCAAATGGAATATCCTGTCACAGAGACCGGAGGTCGTGAGTTATCCTGCATAGCCTATAAGGCAGCGAAATTACATACCAAGTAATGACAACTTAAGAAAACCAATTGACTATTTATTGACCTGGAACATTTGTATTGCTGGGCACAAAACGTTAATCCGATAAAGCAGACACGAGAAGTGGATGACGATTCTCTCTTGAGAGCCAACACGTTAAGCGAGGTGACGCGTGATGTCATTAACAAGAATTGTGGGTGCACGCGCAACAATTAGTTCTACTGTAGCCTTGTGTTCAGCCTGAAATCCAAAAATGCCTCGTTTCAAATGTGGGTTTAATAGCCTACTTAAAGTAAATATTAAAATATTGATTAAAGGTTAACCTTTTAAAGAGATTAAATACAAAGTCATCACAGGGTCGGTTGATGGTGTCGATGCCTTCGGGAAGCACTTAAGATAGCCCATAGTTAACGAATGAATATTACCTTAACATTCGACATAAGCTACTGAAACACATTTACCTGGGAAAATCCAACTTTTCAGTGCATGCGAAAACATAAGCTAAATGCAGATGACCCCTTATAAACAATTTTGGTAATGTTATACCCAATGGCAGTAGAAAAGACTTTCAGTCTGAGACATAGGCTATATAATCACTGTTTGCGAGCTCAATTTCTTGGAATTGTGGGAACAGGTATGAGGATGACTGAAGCACCACTTTAAGATGCTGAAAAGCACAAACAGGAAAATCCAGGCTATTTTACATTACTCAAGATATGCTTATCCCTGGAAATAATGCTAATAATGTCCGAGTATGGATGTGATCTGGGAAAGTAAAACAAAACATGAGGGTGCCAAAAATGGTCAATGTTATCTTCGTTTCACGCCGAGACGGAGTAGCTGCGCCGCGTTCGAATGCATAGCCTATACAGCAAGAATATTTATTAAGCCCTTACTCAAAGCCTGCATTGAGCGCTCAGCCTTGCAAGTCAATTCGCTCTCTAAACTCCCTCCTAAATCCCTTGCGTTTAGTAGGTCTGTCGGACGCATCAGACACAAGCCTTGTGAAAATTAAGAGCAAAAAAGAACCGCAGACTCACCATGTACGTATGTGAACATCATTGAAAATAGAATATTCCAAATTATAAAGCCAGATTTTATCCTCATCGTTTTGTCTTGAACCAAGTCCGTTCGTCCACATTTAATACATCCTCTGTTAGAAAGAACTAAAAATCCATTAATGCCATCGACGTATCCGGCTTTATAAACTGATTTCATATTCACAAAGTGTACGCTGGCTATTTGTGGTATTGATAGTCCTCGGTTGGAGGCAGAGTGCTGTCGTGTGGCGGGAGTGCGGTCACTGCGCGATGTGAGCTCTACGGTGATTTTTAGGATATCACAGCAACCTTGACGAGGACTCAACCATCTCGCCAACAGGGGCACAAAGTATACTCTTGTCTCCGCTTTTACCCCCTTTTCATCCGCTCTCTTTCACTCCCCTCCTCTCAAGGCGACCTCCGGCTGTGATCATTACTGCTTTTAGCAATAAGGCAAAAGAAATTCAATCGACACTTCAAGAAATAAATGAGTAGTTTCTTTTTATGGTTTCGTTTCAGCTGACCACCCGTCCAGACTTGCTATCAACGACTTTAAATCGAACGTCTCGTCTCGCAGATTAAACAGGGAATGAGTTGGAGGCAACCAAGAGATTTTTCTTGGATTTTCTTATGTTAATGAAGCCTATGCA
>NC_084999.1:18624471-18631458 GCF_963854185.1 Sardina pilchardus | reverse complement strand
AATGGCCGTATGCTTATTACCATCAAAGATTTCCCTCCTCCAAAACAACATGTTTATCTGTACTGAAGAGCCTACCCCAATATCACCTTGTATATTAAGGTTTCCCTCCTCCAAAATGAAGAAGCAATATTACTCATCTGACTTACTCCAGGGATTGTGGCCACAGAGAGTATAGCCTAATCTCTTCTGCGTTCAACCCAGTTTCCAAAAAAGTTGGGACGCTGTGTAAAATGTTAATAAAATTAGAATGTAATTATCTTCAAATATATACTCATTTTGAATTTGATGCCAGCAACACATCTCAAAAAAGTTGGGATGGCGGCAACAGCGGCTAGAAAAGTTGGTGAGGAAAACACAAGGGGGAACATTTCACAACTAATTAGGTTAACTGGCACCATGATAAGGTAAAAAGAGAAATAATGGGAAAATGTAAGAATAATGATCCTCAAAGTGAAATTTCGAAGAATTACATCATCTGTAGTACGTAATATCATTAAAATATTCAGATAATCCAGAGAAATCTTTGTAAACAAGGGAAAGGGTTGAAAGACAATATTGGATGGGTGTGATCCTTGGGGGCTTGGATGGCACTGCAATAAAACTAGACCTGTTTCTATTAAAAAAATAATTGTATGTGCTCAGGAAAACATCCGATAACTACTGTGTATGAACACCGTTTGATGCGCCACCGACAAATGAAACGAAAGAAAAATGAAACTTCATGCAAAGAATAAAGCTATTTTGAGACATGATCCAGAAATGCCGCCATTCAATCTGGGCCTGAGAATCGAGATCATCCTTTTGGTTTAAGAGGTGAGGGATCATCCACCTTGTAATTACTGTAACACACAGTTCAAAAGCCAGTGATGGTATGGGGGCGCATTTAGGCACTTCTATGCCTATGGCATGGCTAGCTTGCACAGGCACATTTATTCTGAAAGTACATACAGGTTTTGAGCAACAATGTCTTTTTCAGGGAAGACCTTGAATATTTCAGGAAAACAGTGCCAAACTGCATTCTGCACATACAGTATATTAGTAGTATGGCTCCATTGTAGCAGAGTCCAGGTGCTAAAATGACCTGCCTGCCCGCAGTCCAGACCCTTTCACACCAAACGCACTGGTTTGTACTGTACTTTAGACAACGTGCTCCTGTATCCATAATATTATGGACAGGCAATGTTACACCACTGTTTGATTTTAATTAAATCTCTGCTGGTCTCTATAGTGAAAATAAAATACAACATCCTAAAGTAATTATAAGCGCATTTGGCCTTTAAAGGGATTGAGAGGTGTCGACCAAATCTCTGCTGGTCTCTATAGTGAAAATAAAATACAACATCCTAAAGTAATTATAAGCGCATTTGGCCTTTAAAGGGATTGAGAGGTGTCGACAACAGCTGATCAGGATCACACGTATGTGTTTTAGCCGAGAGTAATTCTCCTTTCCTGAGAATGAAGGATTCTGGTGCTCCACGTAGATAGTCCCTGTGCAAACAGACAAGTCTGCAAGGCCTTGGCTTCCCTGTATTGGCTTTCTTCTGGCTTCTTTTAATATCTCACCTATTGAAGTTTAACTGACCAACCCAGCCTTTGTACAGTTTGGTCCCTGGCCTAATGCAGTCCAAAGTGTCATGTGTCAGTGTCTTGGTTCACGTATGAGTGTGAATTTCATTTCATGTGACTGTATATCATGTATCGACGAGGAGGAGGGGGGATTCTGCATGAAAGGTGGCTGTCAAAGTAGCCTACTTTTCATTAATTTCTTTCAAGAGATGTAAGATGCTTTCATGTAAAAGGATATGGTGAGAGAAAGTGGCATTAACCTCCATTTTCTAAGTGGTCGCCCTCAAGATGGTTCTCTGAATGATGATTGTCCTTCATGGAGGGTGAAAGTCAGGCTATTTTTTTTTCATTGGCATATGGAGTGAAATATGTGAATGGTTTTTATGTTATGTCATAAAGGACCGCCAGATCAACTCCCGGGAACTAAAGGGAACTAGCACCAGCTCACGCATCTGTCTCTGCCCTTCCCTTCTTAACGGAGCTCACGGCTCCCACCTCTAAGATGAGTTGTGCTCCCTGTGCACCGCCCCACATACACACACACACGCACACACGCACACACGCACACACACACTGAATGGAGCCCTTTTGAGAGACATGACCCAATTCCAATTCCCTGATTGACAGTTAAGATCTGCGCGTGGACTAGGTGTCCATTGTGTGTTCGGTGATCTTCCCTCTGTGTTGATGGGGCCGATGGGGGCTCTTCCTCTCTGGGCCGCCCCTGTCTGTCACCGCGGTCAGCTTTAAATACCAACTCCCCCTTCCGTCCCCCCTCTGCACAGACCCTGAGCGCAGAGAGAGAGAGGCAGGGCAGAGAAATGGAACTGCTCACCGCGTTAATTCAGCAATAAATCACCAAGGGCCGCTATAGAAGAGGTCTCTCCGAGGGAAATGGTCTCGATTGAGCCCACATTGACTTGGCTGCAACATCGCTGCAATCATTCGCTGGTGGCCCAGCCTGTTTTATTGGCTATAAAGATGAGGCTATGTCAAGTTTCATTTTTTGCACTTTGCCACATGCTCTCTTTTTTTTAAGAAGAATTTATAGAGGTTTGGAAGAGATCCTTTCTATGCTGATTTATTAATAGACTCTCTCCTCATCTCTCTCTCTCTCTCTCTCTTTGTCTTGCTTTTCGTAGTTAAACATGGTCCAGCGTCACTGAAAAATCTGACTTTTCCCAATAGGGGGAAAAAAGAACACCATGCAAGCACATTCTTGGTGTCACGAGCACTGTGCAATCACACGCTTAGAACATGTGTTGTCACATGTGATGACTTATTATGACATGTGCTATATGTAAAAGGTGCTTAGGGAAAAGATGGATAGGCTAAGGATCTCTCTGAGTCATAAGCTTGACATCAAATACAACCCCAGCTGCTGTATTGCTACACTGAAAAATGGAACACAAGACAGTTTATTTACTTATTTGAAGGACCTCACTGACCTCTTCCTGTCAGTTCATTTTGAGTATTCTGGACTAGGTTGTGTACAGTTGGATCATGAGTTTATTCTCAATCCTTTGGGAAACCAAGGCCCTATGGAATGACAGGCTCACGTCCTTGAGGGAAAATGAGCCACATGAGTGTGTGCTATTGCTTGGAGGTGCTAGATAAAAGAGGAGATCTCTAACTGAGACATTAAGTTATACAGATGCAAGTGTGTCATATTTTGATAATAAAATGTACCCCGATGTCTGTTTTTTTCCATGTCAGTAGTCAGCAGGCTAGCCGTAGTCTTACTCGCTAGCTGCTAATGTAGCTAGTAGCTCTAATAGGCGACTTTCCAGCCAGTTTTAAGAAAACCAGTAGGCTTACTTTATGGTTTGTTTTCTTTTCCTCCTAACCCTCATTTCTCTCCCCAGATACAGATCAAAATTACTGTCATTCCCTGACAGTAGGCTATGTCTTGCTATTGTTTCACACTGTTTCAGTAACTACTTTCTTATTCTTTTTTTGCCTTTATTATGATAGGATCGTGAAGAGGTAGACAGGAAGCAAGTCGCTACAGGAAAGGCTCTCTGTACGCTCGTTTGTTTCAGGTGGAGCCAGGTGTGTTTGAGCCTGCCGCTATTGGTAATGCAATTAGTGTCTACACGGACCCGGTTGGATGCTGCACCTGGGAATCAGCACGTTACGACAAAGAAAGATTTATATGTGTTGAAATTGTTATTATTAGTTGAACAAGATATTCCGTGTCAGAGTGGAAGATTTAACGAGCATAATGTAACAGAAGATGCCGTTACAACCGTTTAATTTCCACCGGAAATAAATGAGTGGTATGACCTCAGGTCGGATTTGAGCCTGGGTCCCCGTGGGCACTCGGGCACTGTAGCCTGTTGTGCCAGAACACCCCCACTACTTTCTTATTCAAGCGGGGGTGATGTAATTCTGTTGCTGAGTGGTGCTTCACTGATAGAATTCCCTCACAAGTCTGCGGCCAGGTCCCTCTCAGTCCAGTTGGCTTTTCTGGAACCGACCTACTTTACTGAATGAAAATAAAAATCAAAGTGTGCAACCAAACTTTCTCCAGTACTTTTGTTCTTGTCATTCTTCCTGACTTTCTTTCTTTTATGCTTCGACTTGTTTTCTTAGCCTTCAACCTGGCTTTAATACAGTCCCTGGAACCCTCTCCACACTGTTTTACAGGAGGATACTTGGGAAGGCTGTTCAAGTTAAGCACCCTTCTCTGGGGGCACAGCTGCAGTGAAACTCTCCCAGCACATACTGCAGCAGTCTGCAGCTCTGTCTACTTCAGCCCCTCAGCTCAGTGGTGAGTCTCGCTTATTTTACCCGATTACAGTCTGCCTCAATACGCAAGATGAATGTATCGTGATATGGCACGTTTTTTTTTCTCTGATACTTTTTTTCCATCTAGATATGACAATCATTTACTTCTATTCTTATCTACTATTCAAGCAAAAAATGTATGCTCAAACAGGTGCGTAAACAGGATGTGATACGGAGATACAGAATGTCGATTTGTTCTGAGGTGTCATACTGACTAATGTGTCTGTCCAGCGGATATGGGGAGCATGACCAATCTTCAGGGCCATTTTCACAGACAGGGATTTCTGTGATTCATTTGGTTGCAGATGGAGCCACCACCAGGAAGGATGGGTTTTAAGGTACTACAGGGAGTGCTCAATTTGCCCAAATAAGCATTCAGTCTCTACTGAACCCCACATCTCTGGCCACACTAAACCTTAATGAGGCATTTTATTGTACTGCTTTGAGGCATGTGTGGACCATTGATGGGACTGGAAAAACTCAAATAAAATCTCCAATTGTTAAACAGATTCCCTTCTCTTCAAGTCGCTTGTTAAATGTTTTTGTACTGGCCAACAAACTTTCAGCAACAAGGAGAAGACATTTTGTGATATTGTAGTGGTTGCATCGTCATCGCATCTTTTTTTTTTTATCCTTGCAATATCCTTGTTCTGTCTCCCCAAAATGCAAATGTGCATGCATCACAATTCGATTTAATTAGCTCTGTCTGAATAATTGCCCATTTTGTATCATCCAATTGTGTATCCTGTTTTGCAACGTCAAAAACAAAATTTACCTTTCCAAATTGCTCCCAAAACTTCCAAATTGTTGTTCTTCGTCCTCCCCTTCTTTCCTCTTCCTCCTGTCTGTCGTAGTTCCTCATGTCCTGCAGTCTCCGCTCTCAAAGGAAGCGCTCTGCTCACAATCATAATGAGAGAATGATTACTTTCTCCAGCCCAAGCTGAGCTCGGGCCTTAGGATAAAGCAAAAGTGAATCAACCATACCAGATTGCTATATTGACTCTGCGATGCAGTTGTCTCAGCGGAGAGAGCGAGGCTTGATGAGAGTCAGTGATGATGAACTTTAGATGAAGCCCCTCTGTTTATTTTTTACTTCTTTCTTTAAAAAAAAAACCCCACTTGCCAGTATTTGTCGAAGCGCGTGTGTGTAGGCTAATCCTATAAGCATTTTCCTTGTCATGGGAAATGGCACAGTAGATTTCAGCTTCATTTGCTGATGAAACTTTAATTGGAAACAGACCACACTCATTTGGCAACGGCTCATCGCTCTAACAAAACGCCACTTCAACAAAAGGTTTACAGTGTGCTTGCATTCTTCGCCCGCCAAGCGGAAACATCCCATCGCAAACAGTTGAATTTGAAAGTGGGGAAAGGGCCTTGAAATTGAGCCAGTACTGTAACTGAAGTCAGACTAATGTCAATTGTTCTAGTCTTGGAACACATTGCCCAAACAAATTGCCAGCCAGCAGACACTCGCTGCCTGGCACAGCGACCAGAACCCGCTGATGGACAGACAGACAGACAGACAGACTGACAGACATTTCAGGTTCAACCCCAAACAGCGATAATTGCAAAGATTGTAAAGATTGTGATCACCACCGCGAGAGCCCCTGCCTTTGAACTGCGAAACAGTTCATTTCCCCTCCTTTCTACTGTGCGGCGGCGATAGGTGTTTTCCGACGGTAAGTTCTGGAATCAAGCTGCCAGAGAGGCATACAGAAGCCTAATCAAATCTAACCCCATGAAAGCTGGTGCTGTTCACCCCCTTTCAAGCCCTGCCAAAGATGCACTGCTGGGATAAGGGGAATTGCCATCACTATGTTCCAATGAACCTGTCCTATTTAACCCCCTATTGAGAACTAAATAATTCCCCTCACCTGCTGAAAAAAAGCGAAATGGCTATTCCTAGTCTAATTAGCCATTTGCTGCCCTATTATCCTATTAACATCAATTATGCCTTAATCATTGAGAGCCGGTTGGCAATTATATGTACATTAATTCTTAGTATTAAAATCACTTTTCCTTGCATTCGCCACTAGCCCCGTGTGACTCTAAAACTCAGGGGAGTTGGACTGCAAGGTGATGTATTCGAGTCACATACTGAAAGAGCACTTTAACAGAGGAGCCTGTTAAAGGTATGCTTGAAAAACACACTTTGTGTTAAAAAAACATGCAGTCATGTTGTTTTTCTCTGTCAGGGGCTTTTAAGACCCATCATGGAAATATTCCCACTGCTTCATGGCACAGGTCGGCCAACAGCTGTTTCAAGCTGACAGATCCTTGCATACCAACACAAATCAGCCATATGCATGTGTTACAATGTGGCCATTTGTCAGAGCTCGACATTTCTCTGCATGTGATTTTAGTCACAGTTTAGATTTGCGGTTGCCTCTTTCTTGCTGTGGGCTTTTTTTCTTTTTTTTTTCATTTGAAACTTGGCACCCGCTCATGGCTGGCTTTCCCGTAGATATGGTGGCATACCCAGTCTGACTAATGGTGCCCGCAGCAGCATGCGCATACTTCAGGATGCCCGGCCACCGCTGCTTCAGTCACTCTCTGGCAAGCACTGCCAGGCCATTGCAGTGCATTTTACAGTGTTGTATCAAGCCCTCATAATTGCTGTTGCAATGC
>NC_084999.1:18424471-18619471 GCF_963854185.1 Sardina pilchardus | reverse complement strand
GTGCAAAAGTGAATTGATCATGCCCCACTGCTAGCATTCCTAATGAGACCAAACTACGCAGACAACATAAAGCTGACCTAGAATGCGGAGTCTGCTCCATTCATGAGCGTTTGTTAATCATTAATAAGCACAGGCCATGAAAAATGTAGACCTTCAGATGGGGCACGGGGAGGGGGAAAAAAAGGAAAAAAATCAATTACAAAAACACAGCCGAGTTTCCTTTGTTGTGCGTGCAAAAAGTCAGGCTCTCTGCTGCTGCTCGCCAATAAATCACAGAGGCTTAAATCTCAGAGAGAAAGAGAGAGAGAGGAGGCAAGACCCTTCGGAGCGCCTGCCCAAACATCAGAGTAGCCTGTGAACAGGCATTAAAGCTGCTTAACGCTCGCACCGCCGTCCACAGCCCTCTCTGTGCAGCCCCGAAGAGTCAGCAGGTCGAAACCGATTGGCGGCACTCCGGAGGAAAAATGGTCATGGGCCATTACAGATGGGGGGAACTGCACTTGGTTGGTAGTCATTCCCCATTCTGGGCAGTCATGGCTGGGGAAATATGTCCATTGTGGAGCGTACATCTCCCTGGACACAATATGTCAATAATGTTAGAGACGAAGATTTCAAGCAGCAAAACAATAGATATTGAAAGACACATACAGCACGTACAAACACATACAGTACACTCACACAGAGTTGAGGCCTGCCTCTCTTTATCAATCTCTCTCTTTCTCTCTCTCCCACACACACACACACACACACACACACACACACACACACACACACACACACACACACACACACACACACACACACACACACACACACACACACACACACACACACACACACACACACACACACACACACACACACACACACACACACACACACAAAACAGATAGAACAAGAAAGTGAATGAGAGAGAGAGACATGTTTTTCCACTAGAAGAAGCCCTTGGTGGAGAGAGCTACTTGGCTCCCTTTCGCATTACTAGGAAATATTACCAATTTAGAGACCGTATAGGATTTGGACATCGCCTATGGGAGAGCGACTGATTGTGAGCTTATCTGCTGGACAGTGGAGATTGGTTCTCTTATTCTCATTCTCCCCATCTGTAATGCATTTTTAGCTCGCAATTTGCCTGCCTTTGCTTAAGATTCCCTTTGCGTCCTCTCAGGCAGAAATTGTAAGCTTCCCAAGAACAGGAACACTGTTGGCCTCAGTGATGATAATTCCCGACGTGTCGGAGTTAACCCCTGCCGTGTGTGCTGCCACGTCCCTTTTCCGGTTAAGTATTTTAAGAAATGGCAAAAACTCGAGGCAACCCTTGAACCTTGGAAACACAATTCCCCGCCGAGGTAAGTCGGCGAGCAACAGATGAAAGGGCACTGTCGTGCATTTTGACCTGAATTTTAATGGCCAGGCGAGTTCGTCCAAAGCTTTGATCCTCGCTCGATTTTTGCAACCGTGCTCCGTGTCTCCTGGATGTAGTCGTTTGGCGCACCTTTGTTCCACATCCGTCCCGCAGACAGCTGCAGAGGAGGCCGAGCGCGATCGGAATGCAGGACATCGTCTCTCATTCCTGGGCGCTTCTGAAAATCGGTGGGACCGGGTCATATATTTCAGAGCAGACACACGACAGGGATTTTTATAGTTACCGTCAGTTGTAGCACATTAATATTGATTTGGTATTTAGATGAGTGATGGTGCTTTGCATGTTTCATTCATCAGGCCCCCGGTGTGTGTTTCGATGAAATGAGTGCTCACACACTCACTTTATGCCCAGTCCTGGCTCTATCCTTCACCAGAGGACAGTGACCGCTGGCCGGTTGGTTCTGTATACTGGGCAGTGTTTATGGTTTCAATTTACACCCTTTTAAGTAGAGGCATTGATTTGAATTCTAATTAAAAACAATGTTATAAATTCTGAATAACCTGACCGCTTGCTGGCTTATGAGCAAATATTGTTAAGCTCCGATATCACAAGCTCACAGTGTTACCTGCATACTCTATCCATCTTGTGGAGTCATAACAATCTCCAAGCTCATTCTAGCATTTTAAAGTCCACAACCTGAACATTTAATATCTACTTCTGAGAAGAGAGAAATAAAACGGTTATTGGATCATTTAAATACATAGCAATTTGCAATACATATCCAAGTAAACAAAATAAATGCAATATGAAGGGTTGTGATCTGAGAGTGCCTTGATACCTTGATATATTGATATCAGTTAGAAAAGATCCCAAAGTACAGTAGACCAATTCCCTGGACACCTGCAGTTCATTTTCAATTTTCAAGGGTTGAGTGTCCAGACGGATTATCCGGAGCAAATTCAGTTCCCTCTCAGGCTCCTCTGGTTCATCACTGGGCTTGTACTTAGCCACACCCCATGACAAATGACAGAAATGATTTGCCACTTTAATTGGGCACAGTGCAAATTGAACAACTGCAGGTAATTTTCATTGCCATGCATGTCCCTGGACCTCATACAGTTAGACAATAACTCTTCGCTCAGTGTGTCCACTCCGCATTCCTTAGCCAGGTTGTGATTCAAGGAAGACCCTCGTCACTCTCAAATCAGACATGATATGTAGCCATGGAAACACTCTCTCATCATGGGCTCATTTCCTTTTGGGTACTCACACTCTTCTCCTCTCTTCTCTTCTCCTCTCTTCTCTTCTCTCTCTCTCTCTCTCTCTTTTTTTCTCTTATGCCTTGTTTTCCCATCGTCCTTCAGTGCAGAAAGTGCAAGAAAATTGAACTCCCATTTTACTCTGAAATGAAAAGAGAATACATGAACACTTTACTAGAAGAGTAAACACATGCGCACACACACACACGCCAGATGAGTGAATGCTGTTCCCTCCATCACCTCTAAGGCTAGAGGTTGCTTTTTCAGAAAGGACTGTCTTCTATCATTACGTTACCTCAACACAGTGAGTACTAACACCTGGTCTCCTTAAGAGCCACAAATGAATGCTCCAGCTTTGTTCACCGGCAGCGGTCCAGCAATTCACCGCGGTGACTGTGTCCTGACAAGAACCTTTATGGTCATGTATTGACAGAATAACTTGTGGTCACAGTGTTGACTCCAGATAGAGAGTGGTAATTCTCCTCAGGCTTTTTTTCCTGGGCGAGCTGAATACATTGTGCTGTTTAGCCCGAGGAAGTTCGAAGAGAGGAGGGCGAAGAGGAAAGAGAAAAAAAAAATCGCACCATGACCAATCTGAAAGGCGGATAGCGGAATGTCATTTTACGGGGGAAATCCGCGCGTGCTTAAATGCACTGAGAAAGTTCTTTCACATCCTTCGGAGCATTGCAATCCATTTTTATCCAGGCCTTTGAAGCCTTCCACTCCTGCTGCGAACCCTGGCCATCACTTTAAGTTAGAGAATCCCTCTCTAATTTGGAGCTTTACAGTCAATAGTGTCGAGATATGGCATTTTGTCAGACCTGAAGAAAGCGGAGTGTAAATGTGTGTGTGTGTGTGTGTGTGTGTGTGTGTGTGTGTGTGTGTGTGTGTGTGTGTGTGTGTGTCTGTGTGAGCCTGTGTCTGTCTGTGTGTGTGTTTGTGAGAGCATGAGCATGTGTGTGAGAGTGTGTGTGTGTGAGAGAGAGAGAGAGAGAGAGAGAGAGAGAGAGAGAGAGAGAGTGTGTGTGTGTGTGTGTGTGTGTGCATCTTGCAGTGTTTCGTTGTTTGCTGGAAGTCCTTGTGGCAGAACAGACTGAACTTCTTTTATTTGCTTATGTGCTCTCTTCCACTCCGCTGTAGTTAAACTCTGGCTGAGACACCTCAGTTTGTCAACATAGTTCAAGTGAGGCTTTTACAGCTACATATGTGTTTGCGTCTGTGTGTGTGTGTGTGTGTGTGTGTGTGTGTGTGTGTGTGTGTGTGTGTGTGTGTGTGTTTGCGTCTGTGTGTGTGTGTGTGTGTGTGTGTGTGTGTGTGTGTGTGTGTGTGTGTGTGTGTGTGTGTGTGTCTGTGTTTGTGTGTATATTTGCCTTTGTGCTAGCATGCTTCTTATTCATCCCTGCAGATATCCCATCCGCCAGATGCATCCAGAGAAGACATAATGTGGTATAGCCGTGGCTTAGTTACATCAGCATAACTGCAGCCAAGTCTACAGGAGCGAGAGTAGTGCTCCCTGAGAAATACAGATCATTTAAAAACACAAAGGATTGCTGCCGTGAGCAGAATTTCAACTAGCCCCCAATTAATACAACAATTTATAAACAAGATGGGGAAAAAACACCTCCAAGTAACACAGCAATAAACTAACTTTAATCTCCAGAGCCCAAAACGAGTCATCCTCCCTAGAAATCCAAAGTACTGTAAAGATCTCCAAGCTTTAGCAACAGCTGTTGGTTGGAAGGATCTAGTGGGGGAGATAGTTTTTTTGGAAAACATGAAGCAAAATTTCAAATGATCTGATGAAATAATCCACTCTGTTGTTAAAATTGTCCATTAGTTGAATTAAACATCTATTTTTAAACAAATAATACATCTTTAATACTGGATGGTGGTGAAGGAAAGGAGAACTGTGAGGCTCAACCTGCTTCTGGAGGTGAAAAGAAAACCTTGACAGATTTTATAAAAATTAAAATGTGCCTTAAATAATCCAGGTGTGTTAAACAGAAATCTCCTTTTTAACATAAATGGATGGACCTGAGATCAAATTAATTAATCAAGTTGGAAAAGGAGACTCACCGTAATACTATTAAAGTGCCAGGAAAATGAGAGATAGAAAGAGAGAGAGAGAGAGAGAGAGAGAGAGAGAGCACAAGGTTCAATTTAATGATAAAGGCATTACAAAGCAGATAAATGGATTGATAGACTCCCCATTCTCTGAAATGTAAATCACAGGCACGTTCATCGGCTATGCAGAGATGATGGGTGCTGATCTGGTCTTCCTTGGAGAGAAAGGGATACTTGAAGGAGTAAGAGATGAGGATGGTTACACAAGCTTAAGAGCTGCCGGCGGCCAGGGAAAAGGCCCATCCATCTGCGGGTCCAGCCTCCCGGGCCCCCTCCGCATCCGCAGACTTATCAGGGGAGCTCATCTCCCTCTCATGTCTGGGTGGCTCAGACCCTCCTGCACAGGCCGATAAGCTCCCAGTCAGGTGTGGTGGTCGGAGGCTTCAGCTATACCGCGCTTCTAGTCAAAAGAGAGAGAGAGAGAGAGAGAGAGAGAGAGAGAGAGAGAGAGAGAGAGAGAGAGAGAAAAAAAAAAGAAACTTTTTGTGACGTGTTTTCTCTCCT
The DNA here is from genome assembly GCF_963854185.1 of Sardina pilchardus. Classification (NCBI taxonomy): domain Eukaryota; kingdom Metazoa; phylum Chordata; class Actinopteri; order Clupeiformes; family Clupeidae; genus Sardina; species Sardina pilchardus. The sequence continues at coordinate 18,614,218 of NC_084999.1, read as the reverse complement.
CGTATGTTTCTTCGGGCAGGCGTTAACATTTACCCAGTTTTTTTTTTGTGTGGATCCGACAGGGTGCGGATCTAGTCATCGATAAACTTGGCTTTTTATAGCGAGGCACTTTTTCTGGAGGCATCTTTAAGGGTCGAGGGCGGTTTGCAAGGTGAGTGTATTTGTGAGCTCAGATTTGAGGTGGGTTGGGGACAAATGTCACAGAGTTAAATTTATCATTCAGTATTTCTGGAGTCAGTCCACAATAAACCGCTGGTCTAATAGACATGCTATTTCAAGTATTTCTTTCCTATAGTTAGCTGGTATGTATTTACACCAATTATTATGATAAGTATATGATTTTATTTGACTGGAAGTGGGGTGAGATTGGGCATGTGAGTGGATAAACTTGGGCAATATCATAAAATGTATGTTATGTACTGGCACTTAATTAGGTATTGGTAGGTATTTCGATAAATAAAAATAATTTTCTTTTGTTCAAGCCTTACGAATCAGTGTAAAAATTCTGTGGAGTTGTGGTGTCTTGATTGGCTCCTTCGTAATGGTCATGCTTATAGCTTATTTCTCTGACAACAGTGGCTTTCTTGGGCATACATTCAGCCCCGTAACAGCAGTTACCTATGTCATTACACACACACACACACACACACACACACACACACACACACACACACACACACACACACACACACACACACACACGTTATACAATATGTTTACGGGGAGAATTATTATCCACTGTTCTTCTCTGATCTTCACAAAGCACAGTAATCAGTAATCAGCTGCATCAGTAATTGGCCTGGCTCCATCTTCAGCATTATTATCTTAGAAACATTTTTCTATACAACCTCTTCTGTAGAATACGCTTTTATGTCAATGGGTAGGCCTACTTAAAAAAGAAATTATTGACACTGCAAACCCTGGGGGAGCTAACCAAGGGATGCAACATGCATGATATGAGTAAAATGAACAGAATATGTCATTCAGCATCAAGAAACTAGCTAACTAATTGTGTTAAACATGTCTGTGGGTAGTTTCACAATCATTAAACAATTTAGTCAGGCATCCAATTTTTCCAATCTTTGGAGGATAAAGCGTTTCTTAATGGCAATCAATCATGCATAACACTCAATATTCAATATCACCATACTGGCAGCGTGATGGAAAAAAATTCAACAAGTGTAGATTATTTCTAACAATGTAAGGTTAAATGCATACAGTTCAGTATGAACAATATTTGTAGGGTTCATTATCATGTCTTGTGTTCACACAGGATTGGATATTTTTTTCTAGAATATTCACCATGAGTTGCAATGGACAACATTTTCTCCACTGATGTTGTAATGGTTTCTGGAAAATCTTGTTGGTAGCCTGTTGCCAATCTGACAGTTGCATATTTGAGATAATTCCTCTGCTGAGCCAGTCCAACCTGTTAAGCTACAGATTGATGTTAAATTTGTGTCTGACAGAATTTTGGCCTACATTTCAAATGCATGCTGTTTCTGTAAAAAATCTGCAAGTTCTGCTCTTTTTAGACATTTGACATTTTTGACAGAATGTTCTAATGCGTTCTATTTTTTTGCTGACATTGAAATTTGATAAATACATCGTGTATTTTCAGAATAAAACCCAGTTTTAGAGTGAGAAAAGTGTGAAAGAGGGACTTCATGTTGTATTTGTTAGGGGTCCAAGCAGTGAAGCTGCTGTTTTTTTAAGGATATACACTTCTTGCCTAAAAGTGGTTGGGCACTTGGTATGCAAGTTCAAATCTTAGCAGCGACCTCTCTCAATTCTAATGACCTGTCCACATTCACCACGGCTTTCATGTTTAGGACCATATCTGAGATCAGGAATATTTAATGTTCTTTTTTCCTTGTGGTCAGTGGAAGTTCCTGAATGCCAAGCCAGCCTTCCCCTTCCATTACCAAATTTCCCCACCATTTTAAAACGACAGTCCATCAGATTCTCTTGAAATTTGATACACAACATCTACAGACCATGGTGCACCGTGCTGATTTTTGAGTTGTTACCCCGTTTGAGAGATAATACATGAGGACATGGTCCATTATGACTCTATTGCCAATATCTTCTCATGTAAAGGTCCAATTATCCAAAGTTGGTGCACACAATCAGCAAAACATTCTTTGAACACACACTAAATTTAACAAACTTCTGTACGGAACACTATAACTGCTATTTGTATTGTTTTTCTCATTAGGATTGTATTGCCTGTATCTTCTCATGTAAAGATCCAGTTTTATCCACTTGGTCCACTCAATCACCACAACATTGTTTGGATGCATACCACATTTCAACCACAAACAACAACAACTAGTGTTTTTCTGTATAACTATGCCTGTCTCTGAGCAAAAGTCAGTCTGTCTCTGAGCAAGAGTCAGGGTTATGATCACTGATAGACTTGTTTAACACATACAATAAATATATATAGTATAAATATGGTTATAGTTAAGGTTATAGTTATGGACATATACAATCATACAGCATTGGCTGCATTGGGAGATAAAACTGTCACGTCATCAGGCAATGATGATGTGAGTCTAGTGTGCAGGTATTGTTTGATTATTTACTTTCACAATAATTTAATTGAGACAAGTGAAAGTTTTGAAAGTAAACACGTCAGTCATGGTGTTAATTAAGGCTGGGGCAGAAGGGTTCAATCCCAAAATCTCACCATCAGTCAAGACTTGGCCTTCAATTTGGTCCCACTGGCATGAGAAGCAGTGCTGGGCCGGCACTGAAGATGGACATCAGACTGCTGCCAGGGCTCCAGCTCTGGCACGGGTCCCCTGCCTCTCCCAAGGTGCAGGCAGCAGAATGTGAGGAACTGGCCAAAGGATGGGGCAAAGATGGCAACGATGAGGCACTCAAGTGCATCAGGGCTACCAAATAACTGGAGATTTGACATACTGTAAGTGTGATGTGCAACAGAGTTAGCCCAACAGCTAGCTCCAATTACTGAAAGACGCTTTAGAACAATTAATCACACAAACAGAGTTTGTGAGGTAAATGTAGGATTTACAGCATATTGACTGACTAAAAAGCTACTGTTCTATTTACTTTACATTACACTGCAACCGAAACTATGTGATATACTATGTACAATAACAAGCCTGGCCAGTAACCATGGCATCAGCACTGAAGTGCGGCAACAAGACAAAACTTGTTGCATCATGAAGTCAAAACTAGATTATTTATATAGCACAGTTCATACACAGAGGTCATTCAATGTGTTATATGAACAAAAGCAAACAGTAATAGCAAGTAAAGGCATAGAATAGAGGGAAAGAATAGTACTTAAAAGCAAAAAAGGGCAATAGTTTCAAGATGTTTAAAAAGTAATAATTAAAATACATGGAATAATTAAAAAACAACTAATTACTGTAACACCGGCAATCATTTAACCTGTGTGCTTTATAGTGTCCTATCAGCCAACAACTTAACTCAGCGATAGTGATCCTAGTCAAACAGCCTGTGAGCATCAGGCTTTTTCATATTCTACTGATCAAAGCCCATTTAATTTTTCAAATGCCCCCGCCCTACTCACTCCAATCCTTCTCTGTGAGCCTTCAAAATCTGAGTGCTTTTGTGAGCTTGAAGCCATTCCTTTGACGTTGCATCCTGTGAAATGCGTAACCTCACGCGATTGATCATAAATGACCATTTTTATCACAGTGGGTGCCCCAAACTGACCACCCGTCATGTCCTGGGAGACTGATCAGAATGCGGGGTGCTTTGTTCATGCACTAGTTGATTTGTTAACTGCTTCAAATATTGCCTCTTTCAAATTTATGATCCAGAAAGAAATGGCATTAAAATAATTTTGCATTAAATAGATGCAATTTCAGGGGAATAATGTTGACAGCAGCAACACACACACACAAACACACACAAACACACACAAACACACACAAACACACACACACACACACACACACACACACACAAAACCTACAAAAATGATCCCTTGGAACTCTGAATTATGTTTAGACATAATTAATAGGTTCTCCTTATCCCTCTCCGAATAGCTGAGGTAAAAACTCATGCCATAAGCACAAATGGAGTATGCTAGAAACTGAGTTGGCAATCAGTGCACTGTTGAGTAAATAGAATAAGCAAGGTGAAATCAGCAAAAGCCAAAAAGTCAAAAGCCCTTCGCCTTTGTCAGCAGGTACAGCCAAGAAGGGGGGCATCCAACAAAACACGTCCCTGCACTGCAGGCTCATCCCTGGGGAGCAACGTAACCCATCAGGCTTAAGCCGAAAGATGCATTTATATGATTAAAAAAAAAGTTCCATGCCACTCAAGATAGAACTATTTTCTTTTTAACTGACACACATTTTTCATGCCACAGACTTTTGGTGAGGGTGAAGAATCTTGAGGATGGGTGGATGTAAACAGTGAGGGTGAAGGATCTTGAGGATGGGAGAATGTATACGAACCATTTTCCTCTCAAATTGCCTCTGAGCTCCCTGTTGCACACATTTAGTATTGATGGTTAGCAGGGATGTGGTGAAGGCTACATTTCAGAAATATTTAATATTTCAGAAAGAGTTTATCTACCTCTCAAAAGAGTTTATTCAGCTTTCAAAAAACACATTGTATTATCCACATTCACCAATGTACACTCATCAACACTCTAGGATCCATGTAGCCCAATACCACTGGTATTGTTATAAACACTGGACAATAACCTCCACCATCATCATGTTCTGAATGCCTTTTAAAGAATAAATAAATTAATAAATAAAAAAATTACACATTCCACATGTCACAGTCCACCTCATCCTGATCACCGAATTCGTAGTTTACCCACCTCTTTTTTAACACTACATCCCTGGTGGTTAGCGACTAACGAGAACAAAGCAAAATGAATAAATGAATATGGTGACTGAGTTCCTCCAAAGACATGTAAGAAGCCCTAATCTAAGCAACAGGAAGTGAAGCGTACCTCTGCTGTAGGTAACTGATAGATCCCCCACAGGGGGGTCTTTGGCCTATTAAGCTTGGCGCATGACGTGAGCTAAGCTACAGCTCTTCTTAGCCATGATGGTGGTATTTACTCTAGCAGCTAAATTGCTCGAGCTCCTTTGCCTCCTTTTTCAGTTACAGAACAATTTCCCATTCATCTCTTCAAGGCCACTGAGAGGGCAGCAAGCCATCTTCATACAAAGTAGCAAAAGGTGTGATGTTGAAATGAAACAGAATTTCCCTTTTGAAGGCAAAAAGGGGTATATTCATCTGCAATCTATGCTAATAATTGAGGAGATGTGAAGTGGTTATACCTTCATCACTTTCTCTTTCTGTTCTATTGCTAATTTCCTTCCCCCCTATAGGCTTCCAAATGGAGATCTAGAGTGGGACTACGCATGTGCTATAGGCTATGCGGCGGCATATACACCCCTGCTCTCTGTAAAGGATTCTTGTCTTCATGTTCATATGAAGCCAGTCATTATAGTCATTTTCCATCCACACCAAAGAGAACATTATTTTTCCACAGTGCGGGCAGCGATCATAACGGCATGATTCATACTTCTATTGCTTAGGCAAATTGGCATAAAAATCCCATTTAGTTAAATACCTTTCCAGTCCCCCTCTCACGCCATACACCATAATACTTCTCGTGTCTAGCAGAGAACAGGGCGAACTCACAGAGGCGTGTGTGTGGTCACCTTACTGAAGGGAGGATTATAATATCCTCGGGATACACTCCAGCCTACAGAAAAAACATCCGCGACGATGGCGCGTCTGGCAATGTCCCCGTCTGGTCCACTCCACAAGGAGTATTGATTTTGAACACGAGGTCGAGCGCAGCAAAAAAAAATCTGTTGATCTGATGACTGCAATGCATGGGCAAACAAATGAGCAAATAGACCAGATGCCAGAAGCACCGCAGGAAGTCCATTAACCCGCCCACAGCTCAGATCATACTTTTTTGCAATCAAAATGTTTGAGCAGTGATAGCTCATGAGGCTTAATTCCAAGCCCTTTTGGCACTGCATAATTGTATAATCATCAAATTACTTCATCAGTATAAAAACTAAAGAAAGATTTCAAATCACAGAGCGCGAGGCATATGGGCCTCTCTTCGGGAGCTTAGCATTCACACTGTGCAGCAAAAGAAATCCTGATAAGTCATTCATCCTTGTTGTATTCGTCAGGGCCAGTACTTAGGGGGGGGGGGGGGGGGGGGGCTTATGTGATCACTGTGACTGTGATCATGCTTTTTTTTTCCCTTATGAAGACCTTGAAATGCCCTTAAATATAATTACTTCATGCCAAAGAAAAACATTGATTTTGATGGCGACTGCGATACCATTTAACTTGCTGCCAATAGAGAGATGTGGTGATGCCCTGCAAACACATTCCATTCAGACATACAGTACATGGGAATATGTGGAGACTCATCTACCTCAGAGAAAGCAAATCAACCTCTGGCTGAAGGAGGGAAGAGAGCAAAGGGCGTGTGGGAATTGACCAATTTTCTCGACAAGGAACGAGGTTGTGTGTGTGTGTGTGTGTGTGTGTGTTGGGGGGGGATTATTCCCATGTTGCCCTGGAGGCACAGTGGAGCCGCTGACACTCGGGACAAATTTACAGGCGTCTTGGCCTTGAAGTGGTCCAAGTGGCCTGTCTAAATCTCCCCCCTCAGAAGCTCGGTTTTGGTCAAGCGCTGACACCTCGGATGACTCAGTGAAAACAACACAAAAAAAAGATTTAAAAAAAAAAACAGGCCAACCCAACAGTCCTTTGTAGGCCACGGCGGTGAAACTGGCCCCCTCGCTGTGACACACCAAATGGCCACTTCACTTGCAAGCTGTCGCTTGCCTACCCAAGGCAGTTTAATGGTAGTGGTGGTCATACTGAATAAAACATTTCTACTTATCAGAGGTGGTCATTTCAGGCCATCCTCCCCCCCTACTTGAGACAGGGGAGCACATCACCTGGCTCAGCACAGTTGATTTATAAGGAGTGTGCTTCATGTTCAAGAGCTGCTCGACCAGGGTCGGGGGTTGGTGGTGATTGGGTGGGTGGGTGGGGGGGGGGGGGCATCATGGTCATACAGTCCTCCCAGGACATCTGTCTGGGGAACACTAACTCACGCTGGCAATATGACACCGACTATAATTATTCTTGACAGGGTAGGTTACCTGGTGTCATAAGACCACCTACACACACCACACACATCCGCTGATGGGGGTGGAGGGGGGCGGCTGGTGTAGTGGCAGAGCCATCCAAACACTGCTACGTTTGTTAGTCTAAATTGCACCATGCTTCCTGACAGTGCTAAGACCACCTGTCAAAGCGGCTCAGGGAATAGTCTTAAATGAGGAACTTGAGGGGAGGCGAGCGGAGCACAGTGACGCATTTCAAATGGAGCCTTCTCTTCTCTGTCAGAGCGCATTCCATAAAAAATGAATGGGAGCGTCGCTGGCTTGATGTGCATCATTAATACAATAATTAGCGCATTACAGCCATGGAACATTGGGAAACCTCAGGGGTATCAAGGCTGTCGATCCGCCACTAAGCACGAGCGTCACTGCATTCATGGCTAACGATGTTTCAGCTCATGGATGTTTTCCCTTCATCGTTTATCTCAAATCAACCCCCCCCCCTTTCCTCTCCATGGCCACCCCCCTCCACCCCATAAATCCACTGTTCATCATCTCCGCCCACTCCTCTGTGGAATCATTTATGTTCTTTAGGTTTTGAGGATTTACAAGATTACTTCACGCAGGGGGGAGAACTACGGAAGGAGGGAGGGAGGGGGGAGGGGGGGGGGCATGTATCTTGCACAGCCTTAGCATAGTGAATCTACAGTTGCCATGGCAATAATTGAAGGGGAGGGAGAGTTAGGAAGTGTCATGACTTAACAGCAAGAGGACTTGTTTTGCTTCATTAAACCTCCGGATCTTCCAGGGCGCCGTAAAAACACATTGTTTAGGTCCGTGCTCTCTATAGCGCCATGTTTCAATAGCTCTCCTTCCCGCTCTCTCTCTCTCTCATATACACACACATCCAAGCATGTTTTCTCCACTCGTGTGGTGCACAAGCTGTATTTTTTGACATTTACCTGATGTGTGAACACAGCCTCTCTTACTTAAAGGGGAGGGGAGGACTTAAACTCAAATGAGAGCACCGATACAAAAAAATCAATAAAAAAGGGGGGCCCCTCTCACAGCAGTAGCCAGTGCTAATAAGACTTACAACCATTGATCTGAAGGCATTGAGCATCTGAAGCCTGACTGCCTCTGTTTTTAATGTCCTCTGAACATGGCGTGGATTATAATTGCAGTTAATCAGCTGCATGCTGTTGGCTAGACTTTAAGGCCTTGCTGAACTCGAGCACCAGCCAAAAACACTCAGGCGTGGTGCCTGACTTCCAACAGGAGGGAAGAAAGGATGGACTAGGACAACGGACACAGTACAAGGGTCTGTGGCAGGATGTCAAGAGAGAGAAGGCATTACTGTTCGGTGATGAAACCTGATCCGACAGGTTTGTCACGGAGAGATTACATGGAGCATCGGACCAGTCCTGAAAGAGCCGATTTGTAGTTATAGACACCACACGCCATCAATTCTCTCAATGGACATAACTTCCTGTGTGTGTCTGTGTGTGTGTGTGCGTGTGTGTGTTTTGAGACTTTCACGGCCTCAAGTGATTCCTAAGTCCTGGTATCGATCAGCCATTGATTTAGCCCCAGGCTCCAGCACACCTGGTGACTTTTTACGGAGCCTCAACGGCTGCAGCCGAGAGGAGCCAAAACAAGGGCAGGGGCCCTTACACGTCAGCCGCCATGACGGGGCCGCTCGCTCTAATCGACACTCCCAGCCATCAGGACGAGGGGCGCGGGGCGGTGAGCAAGACCGGCCCGCCAGCGCTCCTTCACAGCCATCCGGATGAAAACGCCGGCCGACGGCTGTTTGAGATTCCGTGGCGGCCAGGCTTCGGCGGTAACGCTTTCTTTGACACATACCAACAAGGGAAAGCCCACAGGGATGTGAAGAGGGGGGAAAAAAGTGAAAAGGAAAATAAGAGGCTGTCCGTTGACGGCCCATAAATGACGGATCGAAAAGCCCCTTCAGGGCCAGTGTGATGTGTAGTCTCGGAGACGAATCGTCTGTGAGGGGAAGGCTTGTGAAGGCAGCATTCATTCTGACTCCTGATAGGTATGTGTGCACAACCCAATATAGTCACCATTATAAAATACTGGCGTGTCAGTCATTGACACAAATGCTCTTTTTTTTGCCTAAATCATTCAATTTCTGGTAAACATGTTTGTGTCTTCTAAAAAACTGAAAAAAAAAAAAAGAATTTCATTATTTTAAGAAGGTGACGTTATGTTCACACGTGTGTGGTCACAGTTGCTAACGGAAACACACGTGAGTATGGAAACCGCTACACGTGGAGAAGGGAGTGCGAAGGCCGTCACTCGTGGAGACATGTGTGTGTGCATGCCCACATCAATGGCTACATGACTATATATAGTCAGTGGCTCTTCCATGTGAGTCGCGCCTTGAAACTGGCACCAGGGGTGGAATTTCATGATTTCAGGGGCAAGACCACTTTGCCTTTGGTGGGGAATATTTTTTTAGGTCACTGAGGCGACATATACTGTAAGTAAAGGCATCAACAGAACATTCCATTCGTATTCCAACAATTTGCCTGAAATTTATCTGAATGGCGGAACTGAAAACTGTAAAAAACTAAATCCCACTCCCAAACCACTTTCACAAAACGTCTGACACTTCTTGCAAAATCAAACAATGGCCTCTGGTTAGGGTCTTTGTTTTGAGCAAAGTTTAAAAAAAAAAAAAAAAACATGTCTTCACACACCAGTCAAAATGACAACACTTCTGAGCAGTCATTACATACTACATTAAACAATAGAAATCAGTGTTCAATGCTTATTTTTTCCTGGTGAAACGCACAACGCAATAAATGCATTTTGCACCTCTTAAAAAACCCAATCATAACTCATTCAGCATTATACTGTACAGTACAATCACTAAAATTAAGTATTGCATAAGGTAGGCTACTGGAAAAGACCATTTTTAATACGAGAAGAAAATTAGTCAACAGCCTACAATGTTCTCCAAGTGTCTCACTAATTGAATGTTAATTTGAACATGTACTGTTCAGCAACCTGTTTGCACCCTGAACTCTCTCATGTTGGTTGTCTCACATCATTTGAAACAAGTGTGATCAATTTTGAGCTGTTGGGCTTCACTTATGTCATCTGTGCTTTCTTTTGTGTTTATCTTTTGACACTTGGGATTATCATGATGCACCACAAGTACATCACAGTGCAAAAGCATTGTATTGCATAAGAATGTTTAGAGTTTTGCCAAACAAATCAATGAGATCTGCAAATTGTTTTGGTAGGCGAAAACTGTTTACATTTTTGCCAAGAGTGATTGATTCAATAAACGTGTTCTCAGGCAATTTGGCTCAAAGTGTGGGGTTTAGTGTTCTAGCAATTGTGCAAAACTGTAACGACCCCTTCACCGAGTCCTCCGTTAGCATGCCATAAGAAAAGAAAAATGTTGCAGGAAAAATCCCCAGTGACTGGCATTCGAACAATAGCAATCTCTTTTGCGACTCTCACTCTCTCTCACAATCACACACACACATCTTGGCAGACATTCATCTCTGTAACGTCAATCACCTTCTAGGTGCACACAGATGTACTGTTAAATCGGCAGTAATGAGCGTTACATCATACCTCATCATAACATTCATCATAGGACTATCTATCGCATTGATAATGTCAGCTATTGTTGATAATACGATCGTTAACGATAGCTGGATACATCTGCATTGCCCATGCGAGTTGGCAACAGCATCATTCTTGTGTATGGGGTAATTCCCAATAAGCTTGTTTAGAATAAGCAACAGATACATTTATAAAGGTAAAGCTGCTAGTGTTAAGATGGTAGTCTCTCAGAGAAGTAAAAAATGGGATACCATACCATCGGGGTACCACGGCTGATGAACTTGCACTGATCCATACAGAGAGACAAGCAATGGCAGCGGCCCTGTAGAACATGCATATCTCACGCATACCTATAAACACTCACACAAATCCAGTAATTAAACCGTAAAAGACACTTTTCTTTTAAATGTACTGTATTTTATTCAAAATGACCTATACAGGGTTGTTTATCCCGGACCATTTCTTCCCCCCCGATGTCGTCAAATTATCACGTGGAACATAAAAAGGCAGGCCTGTGTGTGTGGGTTGGTCACATGGGTGCGCTGTCGTTTCAATAGCAAATCCTGTTGCGCCGCGCCGCGCCGGCTTCCTTTCAGCAGCGCTCTAGCTGTTGTGGCCTTGGAGTGCCTCAGCCATGAAAAGCTTGCCGAGATTCTGAGAGGTAAACTCCTTCACATTCCCGCAATAGTTGTTGATTTGTCCTATTAAAAAGAATGGACATGTGTGAGCGCACATACACACGCACACACACACACACACACACACACACACACACACACACACACACACACACGTATAACATGAACTCAGTGGCAACCAAGGCTTGAAAGGCATTAAACAGGCTTTCGTTTTCTGCTTTACTGGAGGCAAATTAATTACATGGTGGCGTTAAACACTTTGACTCTGGGAGTTTTTCCATGCTCAAGAGATCAATTCAAAGTGCAATCTGGAGATCAATGCCAACTCACCAGCCCCTTCCATTAAATACCAAGGTGAGCTTGGAAAGGGGAAAAAATCCCTAAGCCTTCTGGGTTAGTAACGTGCGGATTCAGGATGAAGGACTGTGAGAACAAGTAAGAGTAGGCATGCACATCGAGGGGCAGTGTGAGGAGTAAACTGCAGGACAGTGCTAAGAAGGGGTTGCGGTCAATCTATTACCGCCGCCAAGGAGGTTGTTTTCGTCAGGGTTTGTTTGTTTGTCTGTTTGTTTGTCTGTTTGCAAAAAGTTATGGATGGATTTCGATGAAATTTTCAGGGAAGGTCTGAAATGACCCAAGGAAGAAACGATTTTGGGAGTGATCCGTATCATCGTCTTGATCCAGGAGGCGGATATGTTTTCGCGTGGCGGAGGTCTGCGCTCTCTGAGTGCTTTTCTAGTTACAATACGGTTCATTATATTATTATCAAGGACACTCTCACGCTTTCTACTTCTCTGTACCCAAACTCTAGCATCTACTCAATACCCATTCACCATGTGCTGGTTCTCATTCCAACACCACGTTACATTGTAATGTGCTGTGTCTACCTGTAATTACAATGTAATAAAGGGACGAGAGTGTGACCTTTCGCTAATTTCATAGGATTCACCAATCTTTTACCCCAAGTGAACTACAGCACGGTAAAGTATAGATATAAATGTATATTCATGTCTCTCGGTACCAAGTCCATGACCCAGGTGATGTTTAGTCACCAGTTCAGTCTAATGCATAACATTTTGAATATGTTGTATGAATAATGCATACTAATGCCCAATATTTTAATCAGAGTACAGGACGGAACGGAAGAAAGGATGCGAGCGAAATTAAAGTTGTTAAAGTTGACTAGAACTTAAAGCGGATGATTTTATCCAAAGCGACAAGTTCTCGCAGTGGCGGGGCTCGGGGATCGAACTCCGGGTCGATCGATTATCAGGCGGCGCCGTTTCCACTTCTCCACCACTCCCGTGTTTGTGCGTCGGTGTGTGTGTGTGTGTGTGTGTGTGTGTGAGTGTGTGTGTGAGTGTGAGTGTGAGTGTGTGTGTGTGTGTGTGTGTGTGAGTGTGTGTGCGCACACGCATATTTTAGGTTGCTGAGGGGAATGATGCGGTGTGATGTCTGATGCTGGGGCCCTGGCGACTGGTCAATACCTGCAATCAGGAGGGTGTCCATGCGTGGAGGGGCCTGTGGGGGCTTGAACAACTTGGTGATGTCCTCCTCCGGCAATGGAGGCTCCCCGCGAGTCTGCCTCTGGGCATTCTCCTGCTGCCGCCTCTGCACATACTGTGGGGAGAGGGAGAGAGAGAGAGAGGTGGGGGGAGAGAGAGAGAGAGAGAGAGAGAGGGGGGGGGGGGAGAGAGAGGGAGGGAGAGAGAGAGAGAGAGAGAGAGAGAGAGGGGGGAGAGAGAGAGGGAGAGAGAGGGAGAGAGAGAGAGAGGGGAGAGAGAGAGAGAGAGAGAGAGAGAGAGAGAGAGAGAGAGAGAGAGAGAGAGAGGGGGGGGAGAGAGAGAGGAGAGAGAGAGAGAGAGAGAGAGAGAGAGAGAGAGAGGGGGAGAGAGAGAGGGAGAGAGAGAGAGAGAGAGAGAGAGAGAGAGAGAGAGAGAGAGACAGGATGAGAATGAGTAACATAGCAACAGAGGACAAGAAATATATAAAATGGCACATCAGGAGATGGGGAAATTTGGAGGGGGGGGGGGGGGGGGGCGTGAAGAGACAGTGAGTGAACGAGAGAGCCAGGGAGAAGACGGAGGAGAGAAAACGTGTGACGCGCGAATATGCAATTACTACGGTCTCAGGGGCGCAATGAACTTGTGCAAAGACATAAGGGATACGAGACTCCAAAGAGCCACTGTGAGGAGACAGGTAATATCATTGCAGCCACGTGGAGTGTAATGATACCGGGGGCTTTATTCAGCGAGGCCACGGGGTATTGCAATGGGCCGACAAACGTCTCTCGTGCATAGTCAAGCACCTTCCCAGTCTAATCACTTGCCACAATAGCAAAGTGTGCCAACGGATGCAGGTGATTCAAAAGACATTTGGTGACATATTGTGTGTAGCTAACAAGCCACCAATAATATACAATGTATTGATCAAGATCAATCACAATTAATCACATGAAATACTTCTTCTAATCTATCTTAATAAGAATTTGAATATAAGAAATGAGAGTGTATGCTTTTTCTTGCCATTTCTTTGGATGATGTGCACTTTTTGTGCATCAAGCCAGCACACCATGAAAAGATCGAATATTTACCAACTATGCTTGCTACAGTACCATAGGAGGTCTTCAGGGGTACTTTTGATGATCAGTTTTTCATACGGCGTCATACTGATCTCTCTACCGTGTCACTCTGAAAGACTTCAAATTAACAAAAGTCCCCCTGGTTCTTTCAATACTGAAGGAGACATCAAGGTATTTCTCTTTTCATATTCAGACCACATTCATTAGAACTGCCAAGAAAGCACACATTCTTTTACTTGTCTTTTTCTATTATTATTCAATGGTGTAATTATACAACTGGAGTGAGGACGATTGCACAGAATGACTATTTTGGAGTTCGGAATTTCAAGCATTTAAGTATAACATCTAGTGTTATTTAATATGATCTGGACACAAATAAAATAATTTCTTGTACATTTAATTTGACTTGGATACCGACTAGTAACGTCTTTGACCCAGGTACAGCACCAGGCTTTGAATACCCGTTGCCAAGTGACCAAATACTCAGAATTCTCATTTCCGAGGCAAAGGAGATAATCTCCCTAATTTCAGCTCACGCTGGAAAATGATTGAGTATTAAACTTTTATAACTGGAATTCAACTCTTGTGTTTTTTTCCTTTAAAATTGAAAAAAGCACAGCTGGCAGGAGGGGAGGGGGGGGGCGAGAAGAGTCTGGTTGAGGCTGGCTTGCTTGCTTGTTAGAGCCATGGGATTACGAAAGTGAGGCCGAGCCACGCGGCTCGATGGCTGCCGTGTCTTATGGTAATAACTTTGTTTCCAATTTCTGCTGCACACAAGCTTATTGCTCTATTGAGAATACCCATTTTTTTGGTGTGTGTGTTTGTGTGTGGTGTGTGTGGTGTGTGTGTTGGTGTGTGTTGGTGTGTGTTGGTGTGTGTTGGTGTGTGTGTGTGTGTGTGTGTTCGTATGTGTGTGTGTGTGTGTGTGTGTGTGTGTGTGTGTGTGTGTGGGGGGGGGGGGGGTGTTGTAGGTAAAAATTTTACACCCCCCCCCTCTTCATCCTCAAGATAAGATTCAAGCAGGCATGCCACCAACACAGCACATTGTTCTTTGAAGTTAAATGGTGATTGATGCGGGTCGTTTGGCTGCTATGGCACGCCGGGGAGCCTGCTTGTGTTGTGGCGAACGGAGGCGCGGAAATGATTGATGATTGAGGTAATTACGTTAGATTTGGGGCGCGGGCTGCGGTGATGGCCGCCTCAGTGACGGGCGGGCGGGGTGGGAGCGACGGGGTGCGGGAGCGCTCGGGTCATGGCCTTGCTTTGTATAACCAATTCGACTTGAAAGGGGCCTTTGGAAATCTTTTAGGGAGAGCACATTTCAAAGGCTTTGTACAACATGTTCATCAAATGTCAAATATTCAATTAAGAATTACCAGGGCAAATACAAAGCTCTGAAAGACTTTTAGTCTTCGTGTGTGTGCGTGTGTGTGTGTGTGTGTGTGTGTGTGTGTGTGTGTGCACTCGCTAGCATGCGTGCGTGCTTGCATCATGAAGATATGTTGGCGAGATTGAAAGAGAATGGTAGATGACAATGAGCCATGTTCCAGTATTATTACATTGCATGTAAATGCAATGTACTGTTATCCCTGTTCTTTTTATTATTATCGGGATAATTATTCTTCCTCCGACCAAAATCAACGATTTATAGCGCTAAAACCACTTAACCGTTTGACGTCATTCAAGCACTCCTACAAAGATCTTGTAACGGAGATTTGACGATTGTATTTTTGACATTTGTGAACTTCATACTTTTTGAGATATTTACGATAAAAGAGTTTAAAATTCCCATAGAGTTTACATTGAGATCCTTTGGCGGCAAAGACTAATTGTTACGTCTGTGCTCAGCTGTCAGTAATCAAGGATCTTTGATCCAATCTAAAGCCATGCCACCGCTGCAACCTGAATGTTTTGTCTACTCATTAAACTGTAGCTGCGTGCTGAGTAGGCTACTAACAGCTATGAAATCATTCTACCATGCCATATCTGCTGTAAACCAGGACGTTATCGTCTTGTCTCCTGTTAGGCTACTCCTAACTTGATTTGTTTATATCGTTACAGTAACCGGTTTGCTCTCGGTAACGTTATCAACAGCTAAAGACAATCTAACCTAACGTCAACGTAAATCTAACACTGTATTTAGCTAACGACAACCAAACTTGCTCCAGGCTAGGTTTTTCGGTATCATTCACAAATTAAAGACCTTTGTTAACATCTTGTACATTCCTATTAGGACAATCACACACCTGGAGACACTTCGAAGAACATACTAGCTCATCCTGTACAAATATCCTACTGTAAGCTAACGTTACATTTGCTAGATATCCTACCTGTTGCTGCATCATAGTTGATTGGCGTTGTTTGACATTGTATTCCGTATTCCAATGGTGTCTAAGTCTATGGCCTACTTTTAACCTGCATTAGTGTAGATATGAAGGCTAAGCTATCCGTCGTTTCACTGTAGGCTACTAAAGTGTCAGATCTTGCAACTCGTTTGAAGTTGCCAACTTCATTTCAATCTTAAATTCTAATAAATGAAGAGTTATTTTCCATAATAGCCTATATCCACAATTTTGATGCATTTTCATAAATCACTTTTTAAATGTGACTTTCCAAGTAATTTCAGTGGAAATGTAATTACATTGCATGTCAATGCAATGTACTGTTATCCCTGTTCTTCTTATCGGGATTATTCTTCTTCCGACCAAAATCAACGATTTATAACACTAAAACCACTGAACCGTTTGACGTCATTCAAGCACTCCTACAAAGATCTTGTAACGGAGATTTGACCAATCTATTTTTGACATTTGTGAACTTCATACTTTTTGAGATATTTACGATAAAAGAGTTTAAAATTCCCATAGAGTTTACATTGAGACCTTTCGGCGGCAAAGATTAATTGTTACGTCAGTGCTCAGCTGTCATTAATCAAGGATCTTTGCTGCGCTTAACCGCTTTAACCCTCTCTGACCAGGCTAAACTTAAATGTTATGTCTACTCAATAGCCTAGCTGCTAGGCTACTCATTAAACTGTAACAGCTATGAAAGCATTCTGTAAACCAGGACGTTATCGTCTTGTCTCCTGGGCTACTCCTTTGATTTGTTCATAATCGTTACAGTGACCGGTTTGCTCTTGGTAACGTTATCAACAGCTAAAGACAATCTAACCTAACGTCAACGTAAATGCAACACTGTATCCTACTGTAAGCTAACGTTACATTTGCTAGATATCCTACCTGTTGCTGCATCATCGTTGATTGGCGTTGTTTGAGATTGTATTCCGTATTCCAATGGTGTCTAGCTTATAGCTATATAGCCTATAGCTTATGGCCTACTTTTAACCTGCATTAGTGTAGATATGAAGGCTGTAAGCTATCCTACCAGTCGTTTCACTGTAGGCTACTAAAGTGTCAGCTCTTGCAACTCGTTTGAAGTTGGCAACTTCATTTCAGTCTTTTAAATTCTAATAAATGAAGAGTTATTTTCCATAATAGCCTATATCCACAATTTTGATGCATTTTCATAAATCACTTTTTAAATGTGACTTTCCAAGTAATTTCAGTGGGATTGTGATTGGGTTATTGTTATTTATCTATTCTTCTGTGTAGCCTAGTTGTCTTTTTAACTATAGACCTAATAGGAATGTTTTACACAGTCAGCAACCTTTTTGCATTTACATGCAATGGTAATTCCTTCCATGGAATTACATTTTCTAGTTATTACTAATAACGCTTTTCAAGTGAATTCTCATTCTCCATTTTCCCTTTGTTATCTTCTCCTTGCCCCCAACTCCAGTCCTCTTGCCGTCGTCCTCTCTTCTCCCTGTCACCTTCCGTCATTCGGGCATCTGAGGCGAGCTGATGTCACATTCAGGAAATTTCAGGACACCTCCGGCTGGCAAGACCACCATCAACTCCCTCCACCCCACCGCCACCACCACTACCTTCAACGGTCCACCCTGTGCCGCCCAATGACGGCTCCTGTCTCTCAGTAGCCACTGCGTCCCGTGATGAGAACGACAGCACGTCTCGCCAGCTGCTCTGCTGACAACATACGAGCCGGTGATCTGTTCAAGTGGCAGGTTGTCTGGGATGGACTGCAGCGGGAAGCTCACCTACCAGGCTTTCATATACATGAGATCCAGCCTGGTCCATCACTCGTGTAAGGCCAGGAGAGGCCCCGCCCAGGCCAGGGTGGAAATCCAAATATGGTCAACCACTCGTTCCTGCATCCTATCCACCCCCAAACCCTGTGACTTTATGACACCATTTCAGGTGCCTGTCTCACAGGAAAGTCATCAAGCATAGTGGGGGGGAGGGGGGGGATGACAAATGTCAAGGGCTTTTCAGTGACAAGACATGCTTCCACAAGACGACACCAGTGTGGTGGGGGTGGGGTCGACAATCAATTAAAATGTCAGCCTCGACCAGGCCCGGCCTGTCCATTGACCGGCCTTATCAGTGTCCGACAAGGAGGACACCAGCTGATTAAAGAATGAATAATTCAATATCAACGTCTCTGCTCAGGTCGTTTTTGTCAGGTTTGAACTGTTTGAATAATACCGCCAGTGTGGCAATTCACAGCCTATTAAGACCCACCCCGCCCTTAATTTCAACCTGCAAAAAGCTTACCATTTCACTTATTTAAATAATTTCACCATTTTATTCAGCCTTCCAGTTACTGGACTTAATATCAATTAGCTGCAGGAGAGAGTTTTATGCAAGTTAAACTAAACAAAACCATATTAACTGTCCTTGTGTATTAACCTCATATCTGAGGAGATTTATTACGGTAATGTATCCATTGTCCTCACCCCTGGTCCAGAGGGACAAGACAGAGAACAACCCTGGGGCACGGACCACCAGAAGGGGCCAAGCGGGGAGGTTTAGTGGGAGGTCAGTGCGAATAACGACTAATAATTCTTGTAATTGAAGAAGCTTATGTATCCCTCCTACTCCCCTGCGGCTCAGAGGCGAGGGGGATTACTGCAGCGGGCACGGACCTTGTTGCTGTGGGGGCAGTGAGGGGTGAGGGCGGAGGTGAGTAAGGGTGGAGGTGGGTGAGGGGTGGAGGTCAACAGTACCTGGTGCTTCTGCTGCTGCTGCTTGCTCAGGTTGCGGCTGTAGGTGTTGTACTTGACAATGTCCTGGCTCAGGTCGTCCACTCGGTCCATCAGAAGCTGCAGGCTCTTCTCCAGGTGGTTGCTGTAGCAACAGATCAACAACATACGGCACACAGTCAAGACACCATGATATGACAGAACCCTTGAGCCTCGTTTACTTGAGTTTTGGAAAAAAGCAGACAGTGGTGTTAAAATTCAGTCACAATACATTCAGTACATCCTTGATGTCCACCACTCATGAGATTTCCCTCCATCTTCGCTCGTACTGTAAGGAGAGGGACTTCATCTCCCGCTGGGATCAGTCTCAGCGACTTACCCTTACCCATAACTCAAAAAAACAAGTCTCAATCTGCGTTACGCAACAATTACCCGCAGGGGCGGGATCCATTCATCTCGCAGCCTGATGCCGATTAGAAAAGGTCAATATGTGCAGCATTTCGAAAACTAATGCCATCTGAGGACTGCGAGACAAAGGTGGTCGCTGCGCACACTGACAGGGCCGTGTGTTCTCCGTCGCATTCATTACCGCCGGGCCTGCCGCCGGAGTTAAGGATCAAGAGAAGTGTTGGGGAGAGGGAGCCGGGATTAGGCAGCACCACTCCTCAGATGCTTTGCATTACAAATGAAGACCGCCGAACATATCGGGCGGGCGCTCACGCGCGCACAGCGGCGTCATTAAAGAACCCGACGTCGACAGCGTGTGCTTTCTCCGTGCGCGGCTGCAGTGCGGGCGCGAGATCCTTCTTGCAAAAATCAACGTGACCGCCCGTGAAAGTTTACTTTGCCCACGTAAATGATTTAAATTCAAATAACATTCAAAAAAAAATAAAAAATGACAACGATTTCCATAACTGCAAAACGTGGGGGGCCAAGTGTGAAACTCTCCCGCTGTAATCTCCCGTCGAACGTGTATCTGCCTACACATTACAAGAAGGATTACACACCGACTAACTCCGTCGAGTAACTGCTCGCAGACCTGCATCTGCAAGGTTTTGCATTTTGATGGGGATGCAGTGGTAGGGTACTGGCGCCTCCCTTGCTGCTTGCAGGTTAGGGAAGCTTGCGCTGAGAGATAGGGATGATTCACATCTTGAACCAAAGAGGTTCAATATTTTGGTGGAGCGTGACTCAACGGGTTCACATAATGTGGGTCTCGTCATCGACTAAGGTTGAGGCCGAGAATCTACAGCTTGGAGGTGTTCAGGAAACGTATGTGTGGGAAAGTTAGCAACAAAGATAAGTCCGGAAGAGTTTTGAAAATATAAGCCTTTAGCATGTATTTTGCAGGCATGAAAACGGGTCAGGGGTGAAAAAGGTGAGAAGACTCTTCGAACCCCCCCCCCCCTCTGAAAAGGAAAAAAAAAAAGGACAAAAATCTTCCAAAGTGTGAGGGACCCGCTTTCTTTCTTTCTCTTTCTCTCTCTCTGTGCTTGAAGTTATTACACATTTCTGATGATTTCATAGGCCTAATGGACACTTAAACAGAATAAGGATAAGTCTGAATATTTGTTGGACCATACCAGGTAATCAATAAACTTGCTTGAGACACTCACTATTTCAAACTAATATTATTATATAAAATAGGGTAGATAGGCTTTCATTTTTTTTTAATTGTTGTGTTAACATGCAGCCTAGGCTACAACAGATTGTGGTTTATTGTGCTAGTGTGTTTAACCAACCAATAAAGTTATGTGAACGGTCTTCATATTACAGGTTAACCTGTAGGCTACCTGTAGGCACAGACTAGGCTTCTGATCAGGGTCCTGCAACTCGACAATCAAATGTAAATTTACGTTACACATGGCTTACGAACTCGTAATGATCCGGGTGTAACTGAAAGTTGTCGCAAGTCACACACATAACTCAAACGGTTACGTGCGTTAGCCTACCTGTGGTCTGAAGCAGTCGCAACTTTTTTTGGCTACGTTACGAATCATTTGCGAACCATTTGAGTTGTAGGCTATATATCTTTTGCGTAGGCTTTGCGTAACGTCTATGCGCAGTGTGCTTCGAGTAACAGGGCCCACGTTTCTTAAAGACAGCATTATCATGTCAATCAACTACGTCTCTGGACAATATGAGCATTTAATTCAACTGTCACACTAGCCTTTGATATACTGATAAAGTCTGCCTATTTGCTTCACCTATTGCCGATCTAGATGGTTCAAACTGCACGTATTCTTCATCAAAATAACTCGTTATGTCTACATGTTTGTCTAATTTCGCTAACTTTCAGAACATTAGAGGAAAACATCCTGCTACGTTGTTAGACTAGTCTCAGCGTCTTTTTCTAATAGAAGTTGAACGTTTCAACCAGCCCACCTGTGAAATCCCTCGGCATCTCTCCTCGCCAGGATCACTATTCCACCTGACATCTCAGACGCATTTATCTGCGCTCACAACAGGGAGGCTATACTTGGCTTGCGCGTGTTCGCGTTGCGTCTATGTCAACAATTAGCTTCCACTAATGTTTATTAAACGCATAGGGCAGGGGCTACATTCACGCATCCCTTGCTGATCAGACATGTTTTAAATGCGGCTCTGGAAACACCTCAAGATGCGTTAGCGTCTGCGCATGACTCAGTTATAAATTCAATTCACCTTGACCCCCCCCCCCTAAATATTTTCTCATCGGATCTGCACGAATCGTGTAAGTCACCTATTTTTTATTCAAAACGGCGAATTTCGCCGAAAGGTGAGGAGTTTTCATGCCTGATTTTGGAGAAGTGTCTTCACAGATAATGCTTCTAAAGGGTTCATTTAAAAGACCTTATAAGGTCTAAGGTATTCACTGGAAGAATAGTAGACATAGCCCTTGGCAGCTCGAAGCATCCATTTCTAATGTTAGGTACACATAACAGGCCATAAGAAGCTACGGAGGGATACTGGGTTAGTGAACAGTGTGCTTACAAGTAGGTTAGTGAACAGTGTGTGCTCACCCTACCCCTGAGAAGTAGGATTGCGTTCACAAACGGTCTTGAGAACGAGGGAGAACTCACCTGCTGGACAGGTTGAGGAGCTCGTGCTTGTCTGCCACCTGAGACTTGTCCTCCAGCTCCCACAGCAGGACGTTGATCAGGTGAGAGTTCTTGATGACGATGGGCACCTCCTCAAACATGTGCTCGTAGCCCACATTGGCCTTCTTCAGCCTGGAGATGGACGAGAGAGGAGGATGATGAGGAAGAAGACGACATACGCAGGATATCAGAGGGGCTTTCATCAGATAGCCACTCCATTTTTCTGGAGGCAACTTTTCAAACGCGTCTTTAAAAAAGGGCAACGCAAGGACTGACTGACACACACGCACACAAAAAAAAGCCTTCTACTCAGACCCCCTCCCATTGGCTATGCGCACTCTAGCATTCAATAATTTACTCAATAACTGTGAGCGCTATGACAGCTTTTTGAACTTTTTTTTTCTCCCCTCAAGATCTTGCAAACTTGAAAGGACCCTCGGTCTGGTAACACTCAATAATGAAATGGCTATATTGAGCAGGACGTAGCGTTGGCCAGCTGCCATCGTAAGAACATGTAGAAAACAGAATTAGAAAGACTGTGTGATTGTCTTATAGAAAGCCGGCAGAATTTTTTAACTAACATTTGGGAATGCCCCCGTCGGTTAAATTGACAGACCGCCTGTGTCTACCACCTTCCCTGTCAGGTCAGTTGGATTTGTGTCGCTTCAGCAAGCCAAAAATCATATTTGCATATGGATGATTTAGGCACAATGACTTTTGTTTCGCATATTTTTGGGCTGTGATGAAAAATAACTCTTTCCTGTGCAAAGCCCTGTGATTATACGTGATGCGTAAACAAACATCAAACATTCACGAGCGGTACACTTTCACACTCATTCCTCCCGCTAAATACCTATAATAAACCATCTCCAAGAGATCAAACCAAATTCATTTGGCATCTTTCCTTCTCCGACAGTTGTGATATTTCCACTACACGTTTTTTTTTGTGTGCGTGTGTGTGTGCGCGTGTTCCGAGACTGCTTTGCGCTAACTCACGCCCACTCGTTACACTCGGATCTGGCGGCAATTTAAAAGCAATTACCATCTGCTTTAGTGTCACGTAAGCCGGCGACGTTGTGCACCTGTTTACTTGACCAGCAGCACTGGCAGATCTCTCAATGCTGCCATCATCATTACTCTAAAAGCCTAAGGAGGCACTACTGTGTCTGTGTGTGTGTGTGTGTGTGTGTGTGTGTGTGTGTGTGTGTGTGTGTGTGTGTGTTCGTGTGTGTGTGTGTGTGTGTGTTTCCATAAAGCCACAAGAGCAATGGCTGCAGCTGCCTGAAAGTTTGGATCCCAATATCCCTGTTCATCTGTGCAAAGCAAATGTATGGCACCCCCCCCCCCCCCCCGCTGCAGTATTCTTGGCCTGACTATGCAGCTCCACGGGTAGAGAACAGCACCAGTGCCAAGGTCTAAAGACTGATTTCCAAGAGATAATTAATTCCAAGAGTATTAAAAAAAACTTTGTGTAATTTTGAAAGACTGGATCAACCATTTGAATTCAGGTCACTTTTATTACTACCCCACCAGCGCCATACAAATAACAACCATGATCTGTTTGACATTCAACTGACCGCATTGACCCCATGTGGATAAGACAACTGCAGAACTACAGTGTGTGTGTGTGTGTATGTGACTGACCCTTCTGGGGTGAAGTCCTTTTCCTTGCAGATCTCCATGAGTTTAGGGGTGAGTCTGTAGGCCTTCAGAGACAAGGAGCCTTGGGCTGTTTTGATGGGATCTATTAAAAAAAAAAAGAACGAAATGTTGAACAAACCTTGAGTTGGCTAAATAAAAATAGACCAAACAAACATCAAGTATGAATTGAGGGCAGAACCAACAAATGGGGAGAAAAAAATGTAGTAGCTTGAGACCAACTAAAGCATTCCTATCATTCATGTAGTAGCATGAAACTAAACTAAACTATAACTAAAGCATTCCTATCATTCAAATATCCGTCATGTCCTGAAACAGTAAATACGCATGCTAATTCTGGATAAATGAACATGGATAGCCTTGCTAAAAAATCCAAGTTAAGTAGTTTGAGCGTTTCATTTACCAACTTGTCGCTTTTCATTTGTGGGCATTAAAAAACAGTCAAACCACCATCTCCAGTTCTCCATCTTGGGAACCAAAGTTTACAGGATTTGTCTGGGTTAATTATCGACAGTAGGCCAAGAACAAAAGACATTCCTGACGGAAGTCTCACTGATGAAGTTTCACTGCATTAATGTGCCTGTCAAAAAAGTTGGTAATGAACTTCATAAGTGCTTCCAAAACACTTATCCGTCGCGTCAATCACCTGCATGTCTTCCAGACTTGCAAATAACCCGGAAATCAGCGTTTGATTCTCCAATTATTGCTTTTGTAATGTGACTTCAATACAAAGACAACAGAAATGAGTCACAGAAATGGGGGGGGGGGGGGGGGGGGGGGGGTGTATCAGCTACTGACAGTGTTTGAATCCTAGAATCCTGCCACGGAATAAGACATTTGAAAAGACTTTTCATTCCCTTTCCATTTCCCTTTTCTCTTGTTCAAATTCGTCAAGGAGTCTCATGTCCCTGCCTTTGATATATCATAATACATTATTGATAGTGGTTTCAAGGAAGTTCCATAATGGACCTCATCCAGACAGTTTGACCGGGGAGACGAGGGGGGGGGGTAGAACGAGTCACCCGGCAGGTGTCAGGTAGAGCGTGTCATTCCACACACCTTCCTCTCTGCTCTTAATCCCCATCATCAAAATGCATGAACTGGAAAAGGTATCGATTCCAGAGACCATCCTCTTCACATCTCCTAATAAGACCTTCTCAGAAATCTAACGTGACCAATGTGACAGCCCAAGAGACGATGACTTGCTCAGGTCAATCAGAAGGGTTTTTTTTTTTTTTTTTACACTTTTAGAATTTGAAATATATCATCTAGAATCCAATTAGATGTCCTACTGACATTTTAGCATACTATACTGACCAGTATCAGGTGAGAATGAAGCCCTTCAGAACGGTCAAGACTAGTGAAAGTCTTGTTTATTGTGGAATGCAGTTTCATCAGTCATTTAGCACTCAGTTAGAACGATAGCTTATTAACACTCCAAGCTGCCAAAGCCTAATCAGCCTGTCTACTCGAGCCACCTTGTTAGTGCCAATCTGTGACCCTGTCTCTCTCATCTACCTAACAAGCCTCAAGAGACTGGATGTGGGCTGTGCCCATCATGCGGCACATTAGCTTTGTGTGCTAGTTGATTTTGGGGAGCTACATCTCAATAGCTTGCCCTACCTGTCTGTGCTTGAGCTGGTGCAAGGCTGGACAAAAAAATAAGGCCTTGACAGATACCAATTGAGAAGATTATTCATTAAATCCAAAATATATAAACACAGAGAAGTCTATGCAACGGGTAAGAAGTATTCTTTTCATTCCCAGGCTTTGACTATAATGGCAGCTCTAAGGGCTAAACACCACTGAGGCATTTTTTATCTTAAGATGAAATGATATTCAGGCATTTGTTTGGCAGAAAGAAGTACACGGTGTAAGACATAATTTCAGGGTAGCAGGGCTGAGTAATTTACTTCTTGCAGTACGTAAGGTCTCTCTGACAAAGGGCCGCAAACCCATCTTCCAGAAACTACTTAACTTCCATAAAAGGCACCTTTGAGACATTACTGGACTGGCCTTTTTAGAGGACTCGAATGACACAGACACAGACGCAGACTGGCGCGTCTCTAGGCGAAACTCACCGTAGATGAGCACAACAGATTCCTCGATGGCGTGCTGGTAGCTGAACTGCGAGTCCAGCAGGGCTCGGCTGACAAAGGAGCCGTAGTACGTAGACTGGTACCAGCCCACGTGCAGATGGTCGATGTTCACATGGCGGAGGCTGCGCATCATCTCCATCTGATACTGAACTGTGAATTAGATGGAGGGAGAGAGTGAGGGAAAAAAAAGGATAACATTCGAAGATCATACTTAAACTAGTTAACCAAAGACTGCCAGGGAACACTAGTGAAAGCCGAGCCCAGTCAATCGAAAAGTCACACACGCTCATTCGTATGTGGAAATAGGAATATTTGAAAATCAGAAATAAAAGGGCTCCTAAACTTAAATGACGACACAAACAAAACACAGACAGGCTCAAACGGATGACACAACAAAGTCGGGACATATAATGATGACAACACAACAAAACAAAAACAGCACTTAAAACACCCAACTGTTGCACTGAATGAAGACATAAAGTCAATTCACACAGTAGTTGATGGATAAAGCAATGCTGTCTTGAGCAGACTTGTTCAGACAGATACGCCATTACAGCTTCTGTTGTCATCTATGCAGGTGGTGAAGCGTACACGCACACGCACGCACACACACATGCACCACCACCTGGAATCACTGACGTAGTCCAAGGACATTATAGAAATGTATGCAAAGTATTTTTGTACATATACAATGCAAAATTATATTTGCTTCCCACATAAAAAAAACTGATGCAAATATGAATTGATATGCATAACTGAATTTGTCAGTCAGCAGTAGCATCCAATATGAAAACATAATATAATGGGGTATATATATATTTTCTAGTCTTTAAATATATAGTTTTACATGGTATTTCAAAGCACAAAGGGTCAGACTGTCTGCAATGTCTTGCTGTGCTATTCCGGATAAACCTTGAGCTCAAAGATGTTAAAACAGCACTTCAAAAAGACTGGCATTTTCCTAAAAAAAAAGTGGATGTAATAAATTGTCAGCAAGTCCACTTCAAATGTTTTATGCATTGAGCTGAACCTTTCTGCAACAAAAGAAAACCAGCACACTCCAAAGTCTTTTCAAAAGGCATGCGTGTCAAAAGAAACACATTTGTTGGGATCATACAAACTTGTCAAAATGAAAAGGGGGCCTTCCGTTTATAAACATTTCGGTAACCATTCAGCCATCATTCCAGCAAGCTTGAAGTAGCCATGCTGTGTCAATCCCAGCATCAGTGGAATTTGCGAATGCTCCAACTTGCTAGTGTGCAAGAATGCTGTCAGTGGTGGTGAACAGCAGACACAGCTATCAGCTAATTGATATGAATCAGAGCAAGAGGTGATTTTGGCTTTCCAAATATGCTGTGCCTTGTTGATGGCTCATGACACTAAATGAGTGCTGACTGAAGGTGAAATCGGAAACCAGCGTTATTCTAATGTTATCAATACTGCAATAAATCTGAGATTTATAGTATGGTGAGGTATGGCAAAGGACATTTGAGTTTTTCTTAGTGTTGTTTGTGTTTGTGTGTGTGAGTGTGCGTGCGTGTGTGTGTGTGCGTGCGTGTGTGTGCGTGCGTGTGCGTGCACGTGCATTTGTGCGTGCGTTTGTTCAAATCTAAATCTGTTCCCTCAACATGAGGCACCTTTCTTAGATTTGTGTGTGCACACGTTCTGGGCAGGTGGAGTTATGGGCAGGTGGAGTTATGCCCAGGTGAAAAAACAGAGAGGGAATAAGTGCAATGAGGCCGAATGGCAGGGTGTTGGGTGGGTGGTGGGCGGAAAGGCAGGCAGACATTTATCAATGTCCTCTCGGCCCTGGGCACACCGCGAGATCTGTGACAGGCTTTCAGCATCTAATAAGGGGGATATCCTGAATACCAGTCCCATTTACCAGCCTGTCTGTCAGGGGGGGAAGGCCTGACGGAGGTAGACCATTGGCGACCGTGAGCCAAAGGAACAGGGACTATTCTTAAGACCCCGCGCCACCAAGCCCCTTTTGTCTGTCAACGTGCCAGCTAAGGTTCAGAGATTTGGTTTCGTGGGAGAAAATAGTGCTTCTGCCGCACGTGCAAACAAAACCCCCGGAATCTTTTGGCAAATATCACGGGATCGTGACAGTGCCTTGTTTGTTTTCGGTTGAAGAGAGGCGCGAAATGAGTCTCATCTGAGAGAGAGCCAATCCACGGTCACGTTCGGCTTTATTTGCTCTTTCACACATCGGGGGGATGGCATCTGATTGCGGCGATGAATGCGCCAAACAGCGAGAGAGTGGCGGCACTTGCTAGTTGCTTCACTCCGGTCACATTCTCATCTGGGCACGCATTGGTCAGATATGCGGCGGGGGAGGTTTTTTTTTTTTTTTTTCAGGAGGATTTCTGAGCCAGCGAGACTGAATGAGTGAGCAGGCGAGCGAGCGTGACTATCACGAGCCAAAGACTGACAGGGGCAGAATAAGCAAGCATAAGGGAACATCCGTGAGAATACAGGGGCGTACAAGAACGAATGACCGAAAGAAAAAGAATAGAAATCAAGCAAGGAAGAGAACAGTGGTTGGCCAATCAGGGCTGTCTCTTAAGCAGAGCTCGGGAAATGCCTGCTGAGAGGGCGAGGGCAAGGGGCATGTGCTGGCGAGGCCCTGTAGCTCCTCTAATGACTAGCATGGCACTTCGCTACTGCTACCGCGACGCGTCAGCACGACAGGAATCTATAATCAACACTCCAGCTGGACACCCGAGAGGAAGGCCAGGCTTCTATACAGAGAGAGACCCCAGTTCCCTTCTAAAGGCCCCCCCAACATCCCCAATACAGAAAGCAAAATGGTTCAGCAGCTTTGCAGTTGGAAATGCATCCAACGTTCAATTATTAAGTGCCAAATGGGGCAAATTACAAAATATAAACTGGTGCAAATAACACATTTTACATACACTCATCTCTTTCACATAAGAGTACCATGTTGTGCTCCTCTCATTACAGTGGCTGTTTTGGTTGTAAATTGTCACTAAAGGGAAGCCTACAATATAATGCTAACTGAAATGACTGGCGAACAAATAATACATTTCCAAGGCAACACCCAGTGCGATTATTTTCTACCGTTTTTTATACTACACATCATAGCCAAGCCGATCATTGGTGCATTAACCTCACTCTTCAGCCTACTAAACAAGTATAGGAGTTTGGCTTTATCATATTGGCTACACAGAGTAGCCAAACCCCCGAGCAGCTACTTTTGATACTTTATTAGAATAACGCCACATTAACTCACCTCAACAGGCCACCGAGGGCAGAAGAGAAGTAATAGTGAGAAACACTGATTATATTTTACATCTTGTCTACAGGCAGAGATACTACAGTGTAGTATAAGGGTGCCTATTTATCAGCCTATTTTCTGTCTTGGAACCCTCTGCCATAATCACGCTCCACACACACACAAAGAGAGGCCAATCACAATGATCTCCCAGTCATTCCGTTTCACTATGTCACTAGCTCTCTCTGCAGCACTCTCGCAAAAAACTGGCAGGATGTGTAGGCTCTAATTTGCAGGTGTTAGGAAGCCACCATTCACTTTCTGAAGAGGTAAGATGTCTGCCAGTTTTTGCATACTTTTTAAAGTAAGAAAATGTGTGCCTGGTGTACAAGATGGATAGCTCTCTTACCCCTCAAAACTGGAGTACCAAGAGGACTGGTTCAGCAAAGACTTCCCTGGCCAGGCAACCAATTACAAAATACTTTGAGAATTTTCCCCCTACTTAAGAGGTTTGTATTATCAAGCAGCCTTGAAGACGAGACATCTGTTGCGATTTAAACAACCTCTGTCAAGCACACAAGTAACCTGCAACAGGGAGGGGGGGGGGGGGGGGCACAATTCATCAGATTCACGAAAGTGATTATCTTGGACGCGGACGTCCATCACTATCGGGGAGGTGGTGGTAATTTCAATAATTGACGAGGTGCATTAATTTGAGTCTTGATGGAGCAAAATTTCCATCACCCCAACAGAAGTTCCCAGCGTTCCAATTATCTAAGCGCTTGTGCTGGCTGTCAGGGGCTTAATATCCACAGGAAATCTAAGCAGACTACTTAAGCAGGCAGCTGTGTTCACTAGCCACAGTTAAAAAAAACAGCAGCGTGACAGATTATTTTCGGCGATTTCCATGTAGATCATCTTCACTGAGCCTTACATTTGAGCTAACTTCATAACGCCACCAGTTCCTATCTATACAGAGGCCCTGATCACGTTAGCTTTAACATTGCTGTGCTGGCTAGAGAATTATAACTAGGTTGTATAATTCAAAGCTTCCTTGATGCGCGAGGGATGGGGGGGGGGGGGGTGAGTGGACTGTTAACGCCCCCTTTCCAGGCTCATTTTACGTAATGTAATCCCACCTTGAGAAAGAACACTAATTTCATGATACATTGAGCTCAGGCTGCTTCGCCTCTGGCGTAGCAAAACTACAATGAGACTGGGAGATGCAAGAGAAACGGTTACCTAGACAAGTGGCTGCACTTGATCTGTCACTGCGGCAGGAAAGTTAGTTAACTTTTAAAACTCGGTCAACTTAATCCGGAACTGACCTCAACAAACCCCCATCGCGGTGGAACAAAATAAACCCTGATTGAATCAACCTTGTACCCACGTCCGCAAGCCCATGGCGTACATACAAGAGAGGCAGGTCAAGGCTAGGGCTGCACGATTTGGGGAACATGTCTAATTAAGATTTTTCTGACAGCGATTGCGAATTGCAATTTGCTGTATTATTTTTGAATGTCAATTAACTGATTCAGTTGAATATTCCAAATGTCTCTTTAATTTGTGCCACCCATGATTGATGAGTACGCTTGGTGCACAAGAAGCACAGCACCCCTGACCAACTGTAAAGCTCACCAATCAGAATTTCTGTGTCCCTCACACACTACGCACACCTATCAACCAGAAGTGGCAGTAAAGGTAAAAAAAATTGACAAAATTAACTGTGCACGATTATTTGTAGACTTTGTGATTATTCAAGCATTGGTGCATATTGCGATTACGATTGTGATAATGGAACAGCCGTAGTCAAGGCAAATGTATTTATATAACACAAGTCATAAACACGGGTGATTCACAGTGCTTCACGAATGACAAATGTACTGCTTTTTAAGGACCACAGAAAAATCAATTATTAGAAAAGGAAGAATACATACAAGGGCTAACATAAAAATAAAGTTGATTCTGTGACTTGTTGGCAGCCATTGTGAGGACTAGGAAGGACATTTTGCACATTAATCTATTTGAATTGACAATTGCTGTAAGGCCTGCTGCAAAATAAAGGCATGAATGAGTTTTCTAAAAACATGTTTTGACATAGTCCTTCAAATTTGACTATTCGAGAAGTACATGGCTGATTTAATTATTGCTCTCCATGGTGATTAAAACAGTCATCTTAATTGATTGCGATCTTAGCTGTAGCAGTGACATTCAACTTCCTTTGTGCCACGACCAACACCAATCCCACGTCTCTCCTCATTTTTCCTCAAAATAAGACTTCAGTTTTGTCCTTACTCGACAGCAGGGAAATTTCGAAACATCATTGTCTATGCACGGACAAAGCAACTCTAGGGGATCAAAGACATTAGGTGAGGGTAAGGTAAATGTGGGAGTCATAATCATTTGGGAGAGAGCACGATCATTTATCAGAGTGAACCATCTGCTTAAAACAAAAAAATGACATACAGTCTAGACAGCTTTGCTCCTTTGGAGTCAGCTGTGACCTAGCACACTCAATAAAAATGAGGTTATTTTGGGGCCTGCCCATTGATTACTTGTATTGGTTCACTTAAAAGCAATCCCACGGACAACTGTAGTTAAGAAAGGCAAGCATGGGATCTTCAACAATATGCTACAGAAAGGCACTGTGTGCATAATTCTGTCTTATATCCAAATTAAGATTAATTAGTGATCTTCTGAAACGGGCCTACACAAAATGTGGCATACGAGAATCATTTAGGAGTCTCATCCGACACAGAATTCAACAGCCTAAAATCACTAACACCCATTGCTCCAAAACAATTACCACAGTGGCTATGTTTGGACCATCATTCAACACCCCTCTGATATAGGTAACTAGAATCTACAAAAGCCATCTTCGCATCCCACAGTTTGCATGAATAGGACCATCTAAACGGTGCTGTTCCTCTAAATGGCTTGACTGGGTCGGATCGAAGCAGCCTTTGACGTGGTAGTTCATACTGTGGGCTCATGTTGGCAAACACTGCTACTCACAGGCTCCAACTCGAGGCATTTGCCAGTGGCTGAGGCCTCCCATGTCTTCCTGTGCAGCAGCTGTTGCTGCTGCTGCTGCCACCGCGGTGTGAGCGAGAGCCACAGCACACCACCTACGCAGTGTCAATACAAAGGACTGACTAGGCGCAGTGACTCGACTGCTTCAGAGATTACAGTGTTATTACTGTATCACATATGAAGGCTCGCACCCCTCTCTCCAGACATAAATGGAGACATGCAAAAAAAAATCCGTGCTCATAAACGCGACTATTGCTTCCATGAATGGCTGCAACTCAGGCAAACAGTAGTAGAGGGTGCCATGCTATAGCACCAACGTGCTACCTGTGGTGTAAGTGGATATGTGATTGAAACTAGCGGTGTATATGTATATATGGGTGCCATTAGCCACTGAGCTGAAACAAATGCTAAGCTTGGAAGGGCCCCCGAAAACCCTTGAGGAACCCGAGTTGCCTGAATTGCCAATGCCGGGATTACGGTGTGACGAAAGGAAGTGGTTTGCCCCTTCCCATTATCGTTGATTACATGCCCCCTTGATTTACAAAGCCTTCTCTAGCTTCGATTATCAACGTTTTCCACCTCTGAAATCTGCCAAGAATTCTCCACTATGACGGTGAAGCACCAAATCCTCAATTTCATTTTATGTGTGGCCTATTCTTCTTAACGTGAATCACAGCCAAGGGTGAAAAGAATAAGAGGCAGCATTCAATCGCAAGAACTGACATTCGGCAAAATGATTTTTTTTTTGCACTTCCGAAGTGACATTCCTCCAGAGACACAAGACTGTGCATTTCACCTCATGAAAGCCCATGTCTGTTCAGCCATACCATGATCGCTGCGCCTGCACATCTCAGACCGGGCATAAATTAAAGCTCATTGTACATTCAGCAGTCTAGACATCAATGGAAACGAATCAAGCGCACTCCCCCTTGCGGACCTCCATTTCATCTTGGGGATATCTCGACTTCGTTCACCCTGAGGAGTGGTGATGGGGATGGAGTTTTCCCAGGACAGCCAGTTGGAAAAAAAATGTTGAAGACAATGCGGTGATGGGCGTAGAAAAATAGGAGGTAGGAGGAGAAGGGGGGGGGGGGGGCGGGGTGATGGGGAGCCGCACAGAAGGTGATGAAATGGAAGACTGATGCACCATGTCTCCCAAGCACACAGGGCAGCGCGCGTCTCTCCGCTCCTCTCCTCTCCAGCGCTCCAGGGCTCGCCTCCCCACGCTAGTCCCATTAGTGCACAGGCTGTTCAGAGGCCACGGAGAGTGGCTTTCCCCATCCCTCTGCCTAAGCGGCGGCTGGTACACGAGCATTCCCTTGGCCGACCGTGTTGTCAGACGAATGCGGCGCTCTCTTAACTAAGATTAATTGCAGCTAATCCGCCATGCCCGGTGGAACTCTGAAACAAGCTGGTCTGCCGATCCCATTATGCAGCTGGTGGGGGTGGGGGGGGGGGAGAAATTAGCCGTCGCCTCTCGAAAACGGCCAAAGCAGCCCGGGAAGGCGCGGAGTGCCATTTATTTCTGGGTGGCACATGCATCCGTCAGATGGGGATGCGACAGGAAATGTGTGCAGGGCATATGTTGCCGAGGCACTTCCGTTCTGCCCACTTTTCCCCCCATTCGCTTACATTTCTCTCGTGTTTTTCTTTTACCCCTAGACCAATCGAGAAACCGAGCACAGCCTCGGCAAACACGTGGCTAATCACACGTCAGACTCATCCCCATTGGGATCCCCTGTGGACCAGCGGGCTCTCCAGAGGAGAACCAAGAGATTTCCACTGAATAAGAATGTGGCACACACCGGCGCATCACAGTGTCACTCAATATCTGTTTGTGTTCCATTATCTGCAGCGATTCTCCCTTCTCCGAAGGTTGCAAAAACAGGCTCCTCGGTGGACAGCAAAGCCCTGTTGCCCACGCGAGCTGTTATCAATTTGAGAATGAACAATTGTGCAGCCTAGTCCCTCCCTCACACCTGTATTACTGGCACAAGGCGGTAATGCATTCTGCCCCTCGTCTCTGGGAAGGGCAAGACTGCAAATGAGGTCCAGGAATGAATAAAACAATGGCACGGCTGTACACTGCAGAATCTGAGCAGGAGCAGCGAGCTCAATACTAATAAAAATTGGAGGGGTGGGATGGGAGGGTTGGGAGGTTGCATTACATAAACCAGGGGAAATAGTCTGGTGGTATCTCAGGGGAACAGTCTCACAGTGTTGGCAGAGGTAATTGTGTACGTCTGCTTCAAACAGGCAGCACTTTCATGTAAAATTGGCTGTTAGACCAACATATATAATGTAGAGTAATGTAGAATTTTCTGGTTCCATCAGTCTACAGTAAAACTGCTTACTCACTGTAAATTCCAATATTTTGTACAACAAATCGTCCAAGATAACCATTTTGAATCTATTGTTTGATGGTGGCAAATGTAACAAACACTGCCAAAAGTAAAGGCAAAGTTAACTGGACACGGACCTTAAAAACAAGCAAAGAAAACTAAACGCCGTAACCCAGGTTTCATTACCACACAGTTCCTAATCACTTTATATTTGAAAATTAACTTGACTGAATACGAGTGCATGCAAATCTTCACCATTTGAACTGGGCGCATCAGCACCCAACCCGTCCCGTACCATCCTGATTAAATCAGAATTAAAGCGCCATCATATTTGTCTATGCAGTGACTGTACAGAAGGTCGCTTCAAGTCACCTCCATTGTGATTTAATGAGACACCATTCCGGCAGTCCAACATCCTGTCTCTTGCTGATGGATAAAGCACATTTGCAGACTCCATCTGAAAACAGGGAATGTGCAATTCCCGTAAGAAGCCGCTCCTGTGACTGAAACCCGGCGCTTTTGTCTGATCTTTCTGAATCCAGATTAATTATGCCTTTAGCGACGCGGAGAGAGGGCGCAAGGCAATCCACTAAAATCTTGGACAGGGCGTATTCAGTGGAGGCATCATGGAGCATTAATAAATCAAGCCGTTTAAGTAAAAGATGGGAGCGCAGCCAGAGCCACAGCGCCAGACAATCTCCCATGAGCCTTTGGGGTAAATGGATAGTGAATCTCGTCTGATTAACTCATCCTTGAAAAGCACACACACACGTGTGAGAATACTTTTTGTCTTTATGACAACCTGATATAACAAAGGCTGAGGTACTACCCCAAAAAGCTGATTTTTAGTTCCCCCTTTGGATGACCCAAATTGCATCAGCCTTACTGTTGCAGTCCCACTTCCCTAAACATTCTTTCAAAAAAAAAAACTTGCCATAAATCCTTTGCTCAAGCCTTGATTCTCTCAAGTCAACAAGATGGAGGAGGCTGGTTCTTGCCAGCCGTACATTTTAATAACCCCCATAAAGGGGTGTTAGAAATCGAAAGCATATGCCCGATTCACCGCCGAAGTAGGCTGTGGAGCAGATAAGCTTATCGGGGAAACACATTGTGGCCTAATCTTTAAGCACTGCACTCGGGTTGGCAGCCTCCGCGGCAGAAGGGGCCCGCTGAATCGATGAGGGGGAACTCACCTGAGGGTTTCAAATTCCCTGCACCTGTG
Source organism: Sardina pilchardus (assembly GCF_963854185.1). Classification (NCBI taxonomy): domain Eukaryota; kingdom Metazoa; phylum Chordata; class Actinopteri; order Clupeiformes; family Clupeidae; genus Sardina; species Sardina pilchardus. The sequence goes on along the minus strand of NC_084999.1, from coordinate 18,578,528 downwards.
ACAGGCGGAGGGGGGGGCCAGTAGTCTAGCGTCTCGCTGAGCATTGCTTAACCATGTCCACTCCATTTAGGAGGCAATCTAACTCACAGAATGCTCCATGCTTGTCCTCATTCTCAACAGGTCACAGCCCTGCCATAGCTATGTGCTGACCCCTTGCTCAGCAAATCACTCTGTCCTACACATCGCTCAACCTCGGCAAATCTTGACGCGAGTGTCCCCATGCTGTCCAATGCTGACCGGACCTTCAATGTTAGGGACTGAACTCCCCCGGCTGGCAAACTAGGGCTGTAAGACTCTGTAAATGCGACTTTTCTGACAGATATTGCTATTCGGTTTGTGATCTAAATCATGAAAGTCACGCTTCAGTTCAATATTACATCAGTTCAACATTACAAATTTCGCTTTAAGTTGGCCAATTTGATTGGTGAGCATGCCTACTGCATGAGAAGAGCAGCAGCCGTGTAAGGTAAGCTAAACTGTGTCACACAAGAAGGATGACACATTGATGAAAATCACAGATGTTGCCAAATTAACCATCAGGACAGAGTTGCAAGCTGCCTTTGCGATTAACTAACTGCATTATTTCAAATGGTGATTTAAATTAATTGTGCAGCGCTATTGAAAATCATTTAAACATCTGGGATGCTGGTCATTAATAGCAAGAGCAATGACCTCATCTCTTCTTTAAACTGTTGCTAATGTGAACTTGGTTGAGGACAAACCATGACGTCCTCACCTCCTGATCAGAGTAAGAGCACAAGCAACCTCATCCCGTCAAGACATGAAGCACATTATAAATGCAGGATGGGCATACCATTTCTGCTTCAGTTGAGCTTAATTTCCTTCCATCTCTAACCAAGCAGGAACGTGCAAATTGAAAGGATACTGCCATTTGAAAAGAAAGGGGAGGGAGAGAAAAAAAACGAGCTAAAGCAGAGAACAAAGAGGAAGTCAATGCTGAAAGTGGAGGGGAGAAGCAAACATGGCAGAGAGTGGGGAACTTCTAACAAGCCTGGGCTCAACACTACAGCGATGTACATTAACAAACAGTCAGGTTCTGCAAGGTCTTGGGTCAAACCATAGGTCAACCAGTTGCTGCAATGCTTGTTTTTTTCCCTGCCCTGTCCAACATAGCCTCTCCGTTCTCCGCTGGAGGGCAAGTGTCAGGCTGTGTTCTTTTCTCGGCAATCGGTCCGCTAAAGGCGAGGCAGGCGTGGCTATCAATTCTTGATCATACAAAGATGGACACTAGGATGATGCGCGGCTGAACTAGCCAGAATCCTTTCAAGCATGTCATCAGCTTGCACTTTAGCTTCCGTTCTTTTCTTTTTTTTTTTTTTAAAGGTTTGCTGCTCATTAGCGAAGCTGCAGAGTCGCCCGGCTCTGGGCTGTCGATCAGCTGAGCACTAACAAGCAGCCTCCAACAACAAGCTTGGCTCTCGCTGAAGGGAAGCCAGGGGCTGGGGACTGACCTCTCCCGACACGTGGCTGACAGAAGACCACCAGCAAATCAGCAATGCCATTTCAAAAAGGAGAGGCCCAGAAGACTGACCTGCCGCCCCCGCCACCCAGCACACCAGGCCGCCCACACCTATCGGATGAGCTCCTGCCAGTCTTTCCATTATGGAGGGAATGTGGTCTTTGGCGTCGCGGCTATTTTGGGAAATAAGCTATTTGGCATTACCCCACGTGTGTGTGAGGAGAGGAGAGGAGAGGAGAGGAGAGGAGAGGAGAGGAGATGGCCGATTGAAAATCACAACAGAAAAGAAAACAGGCTAATATGTAAATATTTATTTGTGCATTTGCATCTCACCCTTGGAAGCGATGGCTGATGCAGCAGACTAAATTGCTCCATTTTTGCTTCTTTTGTATGAGTGTGTGCGTTTCTGTCTGTCGGTCTGTGTGTCTGTGTGTGTGTCTGTGTGTGTGTCTGTGTGTGTGTCTGTGTGTGTGTCTGTGTGTGTGTCTGTGTGTGTGTCTGTGTGTGTGTCTGTGTGTGTGTCTGTGAGAGTATTCCTGAGTGGGAAAGTGTCTGTGTTTGTGATTATTTCATAGCTTTTTCCTTTTTTCTGATGTTTGCTTTGAATATGAAAACGGGCGGCCCTGATCACTTTGAGGGGAGCGGAGGATGACAGAGCACATGATTGCTTGGTTTCACTGAATGTAATGAGAGAGCAATATCACGTCACAACTTCCCTGATTGTGCACCCAAATTAGACTCAAGATTATTGAAAAGCAGCATGAATTCATTTGGGCTTGTTCAAATCCTCCTGATTGATTTTCAATATCAGAATTCAAATGTGGTCATAATCATATAACAATGCATGTTTATATACTTGCGGTCTTGACTGTTGGGTAAGATTCTTGCAACTATGCATCATCAAGCTACGGCAATGGAGCTACAGGTTTTCCTTCTAATCACATGACTGAAATGTTATTACAAACCAATTTGCCCAAGCTAATGGAGGGACAGGCCTGTTATGTCATCTCAGATGGATCACAAATGTATTTTGATGCCACTAGTATCTTGTCTATTGTATATGTCTTCCTCTTCTGTTTTGGTTGTTGTCTGGAGGTGTCAGCTGTCATTGATGCTTGAATCATCTTTTAATCTTTGTCTTTTTAACTGTGAAGTACTTTGGAATGATATGTGCTATACAAATTAAAAGTATTTACATATAAAAAATAAAAGTTTTTTGACAATCACTGAAATTCCACAGAAAAATAGTATAGTTTAATTTTGAGCGGTCAAGCTTCAAATTCAGGTCATGTGACCTATATTTCATAACAAGGTAAATAGGTCAACTGTACACAGAACACTGTGGGCTTTGAAGCTGCAGATAACAGCCGAGAGGGAACCAAAACATAACATCTGAAAGAATCTTGACAGTTCTTTGTTCCGTCATAGGCAGTGATCAATATATTTGAGACGAAGATCGTCAGCGTACTCTGCCCTAAAAAGTCCTAAAAAGTATTAACTGTTGCTCTAGTTGGGTGTTCTTTGGAATCAAAGGGCCAAGCGACTCCTTAAAAGTGCAGTCAGCACTATCACACACAAATTCAAGCACATACATTTTTGTGTCGCATTCGGCAATCATCTCATGATCCTGCTCATTCTGTGAGTGCACTGTTGGAAAACGGTCTCTGTAGGTAGCTCAGAAAACAGAAAAGAAACAGAAGTGGAGGCAGCCTGCCACCCAAACAAAAGCGAGACCTCTCTGGAAATACTGAAGGGAGGGTGAGCTGCCTCTCGTGTGTTTTTGTTTGGCCTTTCCCTTCAGGACATGAAAAATTTGTGAGAAATATTACTTGACCTTGTGCTGTCCTATTGATTGATTGATTGATTGATTGCAAACAGTGCTTTGTGGTGCCATATTAAATTGTGTGTTTATAAGGATAACAAGGGGTATACCATTATGACCTTTTAAGATGCAGCAAAAAAAGGGACATTAAAAGGAACCAAATGAAATGTCTGAATGACCACTCTTGGCTGTTAACAATACATGTTGGTGAAAATGTTATTGGAGTTAATTACTATTTGCACCTGAATCTCCAGTTTATACACTGATTTTAGCAAGCATTTCTTCAGCTATGAGGTTACTACACAGGGGTTACATATGGGAATGCATTTATATTCTTCATTCTTCCTTGGAATTAAAACACGGTCTGATTCTGACTCATTGGGCCATTCCTCACCGCGGTAACACGAGTATGGCCAATGCTCATTGTTATCATTATTATTTGCATAAAACATTGATCTGCAATTTATGATGTTTGCAGAATACACGGGAGATCACTTTACAGTATAAATACCATGTATCTCTAAATAAAATAATTTTTAGATATCATTTTTTATTTTTCAGCTGTATTCCCTAATTAATACCGTGGGCTGTATGCTGGTATCTAAATTAGGGCTGTCAAACGATTAAAAAAATTAGTCTAATAAATTACATACTCTATGATGGATCCATTTCTGCTATGAACACATTTTAGAAATATTTCAATTCAAATTTTGGCAGATGAGGAAATCGTGAATCAATGAACAGCCAAGCCAACTTTATAGACTCAAAAAGAAATGGTATGCAGTTTCAGGTAATCGCCCCCTGGAGTCGCAATATATGAAAATTATCTTATATATATGTTCTACTTTTCATGGCTTGTTCCCCCTGTACACAATGAAACTGTTTTTGTTGTGGAAATGAAGGACTAACAACAGTCAAAAACTATCTCCAAAGACCTACTGACATGGTAATGTTTCACGATTCTCGTGAGATGCTTCTTAACATGGTCAATGCGAATGACTTAAGTTTGAAGTGGCACAACAATCACCATTGTAAACTGGGTAAACCAGCTGAGGGTATGTTTCGCAAGAGATTTGCTGGTCGTGCTGGTCAACCATCATAGGGTGGTCATAGGTGGTCAATCAGCAAACCAACTTAAGCTGGTCAGGCTGTTTTTTTCAGCAGGGACATGCAGTCTAGATCAAGTAAAGCCTACCTTACACTGACAGACTTTGACAAGATTTGGGAAAGATTCTTGAAAGATTGTAGTCTTTTGAGTAAAGCTTGAATGAGGGGCATTAGTTAAAAGACTACAATCTTTCAAGAATCTTTCCCAAATCTTGTCAAAGTCTGTCAGAGTAAGGTGGGCTTAAGCCAAACAATAAGTTTGCAAAGTTAACTTTGACAAGGCTGGTGGCTAGTGTTATTTATAATCATCATCAAGGGGTGTGCTAACTAGTACCTACAGTTTACTTTGTATTGAGGTGATACTTCAGACTTGACAAAACAAAAACATGCTTGAAATATTTTAGTTTATATAATAAGAGTGTAGAATATGTTATAATGTCTACACTTTCATGAACGACTAAGGAAGGAACAATATTTAACTTTTCCCAACCATATCCCAATTATTTGAGCTTCACCTCTACATGCTTTGTTAAGAGTGTGAATAGCATTGCAAATGGACTGTGTGTGGTGCAGCTTGTACCTTCGTCGAAGTCGGCATCGTCCTCAGTGTGCTGTGGGAAGGGGAAGCAGTTGGTGATCTCCAGCCGGTCCTCCACCACCAGGCCCAGGAGCACGCCCTGCACCACCTCGCTACCCTGGCCCTCCTCCTGGTAGTGCTTTATGATCTTCATCACCACCTGCCCAGCACAGGCACACACACAGGACACAGGGGGTTGGGGAAAGAAACAGGTCAGGGGTGATCAAAAAGTAGACCGTGACAGATAGGCAGCGGGCATTGCAGATACCACAGTAACATTGCGAAATGTATTGAGGTGGAGGCTTCAAATAAGGCAATTGCTGCCGCTCCCTTCCCTGTGTTGTTTCCTTCAATCTCTGTAATCTTGTGGATTTCAAATTGTGCTGAACATAAAGACTAAAAAAATGTTAACCTAAAAAGAACATGGTAGCAATGGACAGAGAGGAGTGAAAATGAGGATGAGAGAACAGACAAGTACCAACCATCCATACGAATTTGCACAAAGTTTTTTTTTTCTTCTTCACTTAAGTAGAAAGAGGCGGGTCAGTTATATCCTTCAAAATGACACCCCAGACTAAAATTGCCGGAGTACCATGGCAACCCACTCACACTTGCACACTTGTGCGGCTCTGTAGCGATTAGGCCGGGGTAGGTCGGTGGTTTCTACGCCCCGGGGTTAATGGTGGCAAAATGATCCTTAAGTGCCTCATTATGCTTCCTGACAACAGGAGAGGCCTCCGAAAAAAGGATTTGGATGCTGCTTTAAAACAGCGTGCTGCCCCTGTGAAACACTGCTCCTTGTGCGAACAAGCCCGCTCCCGGAGCCCCGCTCCACTCCTACAAACACTTGCCCCCACCCACCATTATACAATCTGGGGATGTGCACAATCTGGCACCGATGTGTGTCAAAGTAAAACCACTGTGGCTACACTGAACTCACAGCACACCTCCACACACACACACACACAGACAGAAAAGCCGAGATTATTAAAAAGGCACATCACAGATGTCCCAGACCCATAATGAATGAAGATGCAGGAGTCAAAGGAAAAAAAAGAGTGCCTAGAAGATAAGGCTTAAAAGGCACACACGAAAAACAATGAGGCGAGGAGTATACATCACGGCGATAAGGGCTACGCCACGCCACGGAAGGACACGAGCGCCTTCCGCACGGGGGCAGATTCTGACAGGGGGCCACTTGTAAGCCCAGCCTAAGGCTGTCAGGCGGCGTAATAAGTACGCAGCATCGCCTGTGATTACTCGGGGGTGGCTCGTGTGTGGGGAACTAATGTATAATGGATGTCCTGTGTAGTTTTTCTCCAGGAATACTGGACCCGAGAAGTAGACTGGCCATCGCGGCACAAAGAAGGGCACAAAGAACGTTCCGAAGCCACGGCGCATCAAACCGCTGAACACGGGGGGCGCTGGCAAAAAGGTCACGAAAGCGGTCAAGATCTCGACATCTGAGGCGTTCGTTCTTTCGTAACGGGCACAGACGTGCGAGTGAGTGGTGTCGGAGAGACGGCGCAAATCACGACTGGCAGAAAGCCTCTCTGTAATGCTGCTCTGCTTTAAAAGTCACAAGGACAGGCCAAGAATACTGAGCACAACAGCCTATGGATGAAAGGTGCTTGTCAAAGGCTGTTCCATCTCCTTTAAGGTTCTCTCGCTCACCGTGCCTCTCTCTCTGCGCGTCAGTGAGCATCAGGGTGCAGGTGGTGAGGGAGAAAGGTTGGGAGAGAAGCTTCACGGGTAAGAGAAGAGACCCTACTTCTGTCGATGCAAAGTTCCACTGCCAATCTTTCATCTGGAGGACAAGGTTCTGCACCGCAGGGAGCTTTTCTTTTTTTTTTTCAAAGGCCCTGGTGCCTTCAATCACTCACTATGCAGGCTCTGCACCTGCTTCCTCTCTTGAAATATCAAAGAGGAAAATGGCAGGGGTGGCCGAGGGAAGGGCAACTCTCCCTTACTCCACATCAGCTGGGCACAACAAAGTTAAGTAAGCCTCAAGCTAGCACTTCCACTGAGAGTCATTCTTCTCAGTACACTGTTGCTGTTGTGTCAGTGACTTAGGGATCGGGGTGTAATATTTTTGGAGGCGACTGGGTGGAGGAGAAAACGACTGTAAAGGGTTAAATCAAGTGATTTGTTGCATTGGCGTGCGTGCTTGCGTGTGTGCATGCGTGCGTTTATGTGTGTGTGTGTGTGTGTGTGTGTGTTTAGGGGGGAGGGGGTGGGGGGCTATGATCTGCTTGACTCTAATGAAAACATGGTGTCAAACAAGCCATTTGCGGGCGCGTCAGACTAGCTAACCCTGACTTGGCTTGTCCTCTAAAGGCACACGGCTAGTCCAATTTCACCCTTTTCTGAGCACCACACACTCGACGCAACACGCTGGTTGCATTTAGCATTAGCTTTTTATTACAATTACAGGAGAGGATGAATGAGCCACTATCTATTTTCTCAATTTGATGTCAGAGTTCCGTGCGCCAACGCATGTCAAGTCCCAAGTTGCATTCGCTAATTGTACTCTTTTTGTATTCTTTTTTGATCAATGGATACACACACATCCATACTCACTCACTCAGCATCAACTCTGGACTCTGACAGAAACAAGGGGACGAGGTGAAGACCAGCTTTGGATGAAGATAAGGATCAGCTTAAACGCCCTCATCTGGACATCACATCGTGGCACAACAGCTACACATTCTGCTTACCCGTCATTATACGAACACACACAGGCTAACATAGTTAGACCCGCCTGCAGCCATGCCTGCACTATCTACGTGTACTCGTAAACCATACGGCCACCTCTGGGTCAGTGGATATGTGGGAAGAGACACAGAACCGTGTTAAGCGGTCATACGTCCCTGCTGCCATTCTAGAATCTTTTAACACACAATACTAGTCTTTGTTCCCCGGTGCCGTGAGCTGAAGGGTAGATTGGAGTTCTTTATATGCACTATGCACAGCGTCTGCCCTCTCTCCTCGACCTCTCTCGCTACAGTCAAATCTCGCCTTCCTACAGGGTTCTCTCCTTAGCCTCCGTAGGTGAGGGCAAAGCACTCGGAAGTACAGAGTTCCACGTGCTGAGCTTCCAATCAGTCGTGTTTATGGCTTCAGAGAATTTTCATAACGCCTTCATTCTTGCAAACTGCCAGTGCATTTCAACATTGTGTGTGAACTGTATTTGTAAGGCATCTTTAAAGCTCCTCTCAACATCAGACTGACGCAATGCTCAAGCAATATCTTCCAATAAAGACAGGTGAATTATTTACAATCAGGTTTCCTCTGGGAACTTCTGCTACCTATTGCTGGCAGCTGAAAATGAAGACATCTTCATATAAGTATACAAATAGCTCAGCTATTTCAACTTATTTAGCAGAAATAACTCAAGATAGGCCACATTCTGGGGGGGAAAACAGCAACAATATAGCTTCCAACCATACGCCTTTGCAACAAAGACCTCTCTTGTGGAAGAAATTCATTAGACAATAAATGCAGACGTTCAGTTTTGTTGCTAAATAAACTTTGAATAGCAAAAAGGAGTTAAATGTTTAAGCCTAATGTTTGATCATGGATGGTAAACACGCATTTCATTTGTTCAATCGGCTGTTATGGTTATTGATGGATTTTGGAGAGTTCCTGCCTGGAACAACATTGCCCTCTTCTGGCAAAAGGAGCAAGTGCACAACCTAACACTAAGTTAGAGTTAAGTCATCTCATTTCAACATCATTATGCCACTGGGCAAAAGTTTTTAAACACCTACTTTTTTCTAACTATTTTTACATTGAAGAACAATGAAAACTCAAAGCACTAATTAACAAAAGGGTCATTTAACAAAAAGGTGCAAACAAATGTTACGGTTTTCTTTTTTGGCTCTTCAAAGCAGCCAACTTTTGCTGTAATTACACTCTTAGGATTCTCTCAACCACCTGAAGTTAGACACGAAGCATGTTTTCATACACGTTGAGCTCTTGTTGGCGGCTTTTGCTTCTTTGTGTTAATCGAGAAGTATTTTAGATGACCATCGACCATTGTACAACCAGTGTAAATTAATAGTTTTCATTTAATAATTCATTTGTTTTTCTGAATAAATTACTTCTTAAATGATGGCTTTCGACAAGTTTTGCAAGAATTAGAGATTGAGACTTAAATCTCAATTATGACATAACCATCAACAGATCCCAAGCATCTTGCTGAAAAAAGATGCCAATCAGCAAGCATGATTATCACACATAGTGTAACCTGTGTTATTTGACTGAGGGGCCCCATTCAGTTTTCAGGGGTGAACAATATACCCTATGATGTATTATTGAGGGCCCCTATTAAGACATATCACAGAGCTGCCAACTCTCACGCTTTCGGCGTGTGACACACGATTTTGCCTGTTTACACACGCACTCACGCCATACATGCATTTTCTCACGCAAAACAAAATCAGATTTTGGACTGAGACTCGTTCATTCCTTTTAAAACTCCCCAACGGTAGCCTATGACGCTAAGAGGCGCCACTGTACAGTAGTGCATAGACATCCAAGTTTGCGACAGAAGAAGGAGACACCCGCGGGAGAAAATCGCCTTCTGGTCAGAGAGTATGTTGACAATGACACATATCATAGGCCTATTGTTAATTAAGAACTCACTCTCTTAAATTTAAAATCTTGAAAGAAATCAGTTTTTGTGGATGAACTTCATTCCCTAGCCTACATGTTAACTTTAGACTAACTTGCGCTTTTGTTGCACTGTTTTGTTTGCTGGAACGTGTGGATAAATAACTTCTGGAGAGAGCTAAATCATAGTGCTCACTAAAATCATAAAGGAATATTGCAAGACACTCATCTCTTATATGATCCCTGAAAGATTTTCTTCGACTTGTTAGTGTTTTGAACATGTATTTTATCTAATGACACAAAGCAAAATGAATTGCATCCACATATCCTTGTCATGCATCTTTTATTTCACTCGAGTAAAACCGTGATATAGAAAGCCACCTCACGTATTTCTTAAAGCGACAGGCACTCAATTACACACACCACTAATGCACACTCAATTAGTCCTAGGCCTACACACCATTTAAAAATAGGCCTATGAGTAAGTGTAATAGTCTTGAACTCCGTACACAAATGACTAAAAATGTTTAGCTACTAATAGTTATGCAGATTGTAAAATATAACATTATCAACAAAATATGTACAGTTATGAATTCCAAAATATATGCTATAGAAACATATGACCATCTTTTTCTCTGTGGGTGAGGGTTGAGCAGAATCTTAGATGGCCACTAGTGTGAATGATCACACAATATTCAATATTAGGTTACTGATGATTAAATCACCAAATAGGCCCTACACTAAAATTGTATTTGGTATTTATATTGTTATAAAAAAGCATCGAAAAAGTATCGAAATCACAATTCTTGACTTAGTATCGGGATCGAAACAATAATTTTGGTATCGCGACGAGTGCGGTAAAAAGTTTTGGTCACCCCCGACAGAATCTCACTCCAAGGTTTTTTGAAAAGTTGGCAGCTCTGATATCAGATGATGTAACCCGAGAAATTTGATTAAACGGTCCAAATCAGATATCAGGGGTGGAGTTCATGAAGTCTTGGGCTTCCCTGGTAACAAACAGTAGTAAAAAACGAAAGACTCATAAAAGAGTACGCGTTTCAGAACTTTTGATCGGTGGTAGGCCTATATTACATTCAAAACATATTTTCAAGCGAGAACAACTGTTGTCTCCACATACGGATAAACTGGATTAATATATACACATATATATATATAATCAAACTAATCAAATATCTGATGCCGATAATGGTATTTAAACTGTACACAATTTGCACAACAGAAAAAGACTACGAGTCTATAACGAACCGCCAACCTCACAGGCTACATTTTAAGGTGATGGGCTGACCAATACATCTCTCACGTCTGTGTTAACGGGACAGGCTCAGAACATTAGCCATCACTTTGCTTGTAGCCAGATGTAGGCTAACCATATCAGCGTACAATCTCCGGTCATTAACTGCTAACCAATGATGCTACCAGTATTACCCATAATGACAAAACATGCGGTTGAGTGTGATCAAATAGGTCAAACACCAAACCGCAAACTGCCAAGACGGGAACAGTCCTAACTCACCAATCTTTTCTGGGGGCATGCTTCATGCTCGTTTTCCCCAGACACTCAACCCTAGCATGACTTGCTAGCAAGCTAAAAAGCATCAGCCGGTTGTGATCACGCCACCAGTGTTTCACATCAGTGGACCGATTTTGTTCTCAGTACACACACAAAGTATGAAATATAAGTTAACTTACAAGTCCCTCAATTTGGATCGTCTTCACCGGTGAGTCCAGTGTATTGGACGATAACACCGCAGCTGCGGTCGTCGATTCTTTGCGTGCGGCCATTCTTACACGAGAGAGGGGGAGGAAACAGAATCAACAGCGGTTCCTGTATTTAGGTGCGTCAGACAACTAGTTCCGGGTAGAACAAATGCAAGGCTGACGGCTGCTCCTTTAGGTCTATGGGCTGCTCTGATCATGGTTCAGAGACTGCCAAAAAGTGAAGAAAATTGGGTAATGTGTGCACAGGTTTCATCTGACTGACGCTCAAAAAGGCCAAAAAGTTACATTTAAACTACGTTTTATTGTGAAAGACTACAAACAACAAGTTCAGCCATTTTTTTACAAATATTCATCGAGAAAATAAACTTCTCTCATAAAATAATTTTAGCATTCATGAAAGAAGACCTATGAAATAATACAAAGATTTGTGTTTTAACAGTAGGTTTCCAAACGTTATAGGACAAAACTAGGACAAAACAAAATAGGCAGACAGTAGAAAGAAACAAATGTCAGATCTGGAAATCCACATTCCAACTCTTTCAGACAAATCTCGCCAAATTGAATCCGGTATCCTCTTCCAATGTAGAAAGGCGAAATCAGTCAACATCTAAGCATCTTGAGCTTTGCAGTAGTCAGAAATTTTTGTGTCTTGAGTACAAATTCTTAAAACTATTTTATTGGACTCCATGACATTTTTTTGCTGTACATTTAATGACAAAACAGGAAATGGTCCTAGTGCTTAGAGATTTAAGAGGCGGAACAACATAACACCCCAGCCCAGCCCATCCCACCCCATCCCTCCAACAAAGATAAAAAAGTAAACAACTTTAGCATGGTTGACTATAGTAAGTAACTGTACCAATTTTAGCTGGTTAGCAAATGAATTACAAAACACTATCGTCTAGTCCCAGTGGTAGACAGGTTTGGACCACAGTAGCCTGATTTCAAACATGCATTGTTGCCGTCACACACTTGCTCCTGGCTTTACAATAAAAACAACGGCATGATGATCTTTTGACGGTAAAAACATCCCAAACCCCCAACTCCCACCCCCATCCACACATGAGCATAATAACAATAATATACGTAAAAAAAGAGTTAAAAAAAAAAAAAAGAATCTGTCTATACAATATGGAATCTGGCCCCAGGCGTGGCGATGATGTCGCTGAATGGTTCGGCCTGAGTCAGATCCACGGCTTGCTGCTTCTTCAGCACCAGGAAACTGTAGAACTTGGCGGCAGCCTGCTTCTTGTTGTTGTTCTTGCACAGGTCTAGGAGACTGATGGAGGTCTGTCCAGTCTTGGCCATGACCCTCTGAAGACAAAGATGCAAGATGTATCCTTTGGTCATATCAAAAGTGCCCATTTCTCTCAAAAATAACTTAATTTGAGCAAGGAAGATGTATTCAGTTATGTTCAGTTTCTGCTCATTTCGTAAAGCAGACTCTAAATAGTATACCTACAAATTCACAATTGCCATTTTAGGCACACAGACTTACTGAGGCAAAACCAAATAGAAAACAAGTTTCTTTTGAATCAAGACACCATGCAAAAAATTGATAGGTAGACATCTGTACATGGCATGTCGAGAGAGAGAGAGAGAGAGAGAGAGAGAGAGAGAAAGAGAGAGAGGTTTCAGATGGGAGTGAAGCCCAACCCAACCCGGCTCAAGTGTCTCACCTGCAGACCATGCAGCATCTGCTGGGTCCTCTTGTTCCAGCGTCTCTCCTCCTGATCCTGGTCTCCGCTCTGGCTTTCTTCCTCCTGTAACAGGCAAACGAGAGTGTAAAAAAAAAAGTCTAGAGCCCATCTACACACGAGCTATGGATACATATGGAGGCCTTGTTATAGCCACCTTATTTACGAAACTCTACTTTCCGTCCGGTTTTCATCTCCCATTTACATAATATCTTAGTGCAGTCTCAGCAGGCTAACTAGAAAATTCAAATTTCTTTCGAAATGTTCACTATTTTGTACTTAATTTGGATATTCTGCATAATATAGGACTTATAGAAAAAAAAACACTTTTACACGAGTTAGGACGAGTCAGGCAATGTCTACCATGGCATTACGCAGCTTTGGCCAGAGGTAGAAAAACGGACTTCTGAATACTGAAGTGTCATGGTGAAGCCAAGCCTGGCTATCACAGACATCTTTTAAGATTGGAACATTAGTCTGGGGAGTCTGCTCTGCATTTTATACTGCACAAGAGGCATGGTCAACGGACATAGTTCAAATGACTAGTTGAAGGACTATCCAATTGCGTACAATCAGACCAACCATCCGGGTGCGCCAGGTGGATAAGCCAGTTTGTGATTGGTCCCCACAGATTTGTAACTGAAGTAGGATAGAAACATTTGGGAGGTTTCCTGTCTGAGCTGCATGGCTATATCAAATAGCCAGCAGATCGGGCTGGGTTTACCCCGTCTAGGTGAAGCCTATGTTCGACTCGAGGAGTTAAGGTTGATACACTTTGTGAGCGTTCCTAAATGGTGGCCTGGCCTCACCTCCTCCTCCTCGCTGTCGTCGTCCTTCTTCTCCTTGTTCTTCTCCTCCTCCTCCAGGTTGAGCTCCCGCACCAGCATGCTCTCCGCGGTCTGCTCCAGCGGCAGGGGCACCTCGGGCAGGGTGCTCTGGCTCACCGACAGCACCGACTGGTCTGGGGGCAGGTCCACAGGGCCCATCTACAGGGAGGGAATAAACAACCACCAGAAGGACATGAGGAACGCTGCGGTGATTTGACAGAAGCACAAATGCAGGCCATTTGAATGAACTGGAACCGTGCACTATCTACTTCGGTCTCATTTAAGATCAATGCTGAATACTGATATGGACAGAGCCGGTCTGTACTCATTTTCTGAAGGCCTAAAAAAAAAGCATAAATTGGGCTTTAGCCAAAGGACCACTAAATTACTCAAAAACAAACAACATAGCAACGTAGGAAAGGCAACACTGGCATGCGTTGCGGACTCACAGGCAGGGACGTCTCCAGGTCGTTTGACTTGCGCTTAAGACCGCGCTGCCTGGAGGGTGGGGGCATGAGGGTCTCGTCCAGGGTGGTCCTGCTGCCCTCGATGGAGGAGGTCTGCAGCATACTGGGCTCCTCCATGATGGTCTGGTCTGGAGGGGGGAAGAGAAAGGAGATCAGAAAAACATGATGGTCGCAGCTTCTGAGAAACAACAATCATATCTTAGCTAACCATAGCTACTGCCATTACAAGCGTGCTTCTGGAGGACAAGAGGATTCAGGGCATTTACATGAACTGCATTATTTCTGGTACAACTGGGGTTTTGAGTGTCCTTTTTAGTGTTCGCGCATGTAATAATAATGTTCCAATATCAAAACCTGGGACATCACATTCCGTATGCGATCAAACCTGGGACTCCTACATCTCATGAATGGAATACAGGTGCACAGGTAAGGACAATCCGTATTTACCCCAGACAAGCCTCATAATAAACATCCCTTTATGTGGATGCCAGTGAGCTCACCGATGACTGTGCCAGTGTGGGACATGAGGTCGTCTACGCGGGGCACCTCTGGGTTCTCCAGCTCCTTGAGGAACTCGTCCAGGTTGTCGGCCTCGCCACCCTTCCTCCTCTTCCTCAGCTCATCCGGCACCAGCGGGGTCAGGCAGCGCGTGAACATCTACGGAAAATCACAAAAGCGTCAGCACTCAGTGGACAGATATTTCATTCAAACACTGATAAACACCTCCTCAAAACAGTTAGTTAGTAGATAGATCCTGTGTTGGATCATCAAATACTTTTCCAGCTCTGCTTATTTCATACTTACACACACAAAAAAACAGGAGGTCACCTATGAAAACACCACAGCCCAGTTTCCTATACATGGATTATGCCTACTGTCGAACTCAAAGCTATGGAGATATACATTTTTCTTAATTCTTCAAATTTGGTAGCAGCAAGTCCACACGTTCCACACCAACTGCCAGCATGCCTCCACCAACCCATTCCATGCTTCCTCACCTTGAGCAGCTTGCCGTTCCAGAGGGGCTGAGCGGGGAGAGAGAAGAGCTTCTCCACTCCTCCTGTCTCCTTCCACATCATGAGCTTTTTGGTGGGCGGCGCCAGGTCCAGCGTGGTGACGATGTCCGAGTAGTCGCTCAGCTGGGCGCGGATGGTCTTGCTGTCCAGCTCCTTCAGGCTGTCAACGATCAGCTTCCTCTTCCTCTTGGCCTTGGTCTCCTTGACTGTTGATCCACAACGACAATACAAATATCGTCTTAGTATACAGTGATTTGAGATGGACTTGAAGTGCTCAGCATCCATCATTAAAGCAAAGCAATAACCACAACATCAAAAAGTCTGCTTATGGTGATGCTATCTCGAAGTAAACAAGCTCATTTAGTTGTACGCATCCACCAAGACTTCTAGCATCTTCAATCTAGTAATCATTTAGGAGCTTTATTTTGCTGGTCTTCAACACATCATATCTTATAAAAATCTCATACATTTTGTTTTACAACGTAAATTCAGTTGTTGTGTCCCTTATCATGTTGGATTCTGCAACGAGCCCACCGTAACAGTAGTAAAGCACTACAAGCACTCAAACGCCTCACCAGTGATGTCGATGGGCTCCAGAGCAAAGGCCTCCTCCTCGTTGTGAACCAGAGTGGTCTGCTCTGTGTGGTCAGCCATGGTGGGCAGGGGCTCTGCTGGCCCAGAGTCTGGGCTGTCGGGACCACCAGCGGCTGCACAAAAACAATCAGCTTACATGAGGAACACAGCTAGACAAACATGTCAGACATGTGTTTAGGTTTCTATCTGTACATTTTCACGTGCCCTACAAAGGCATCGTGACAAGGTGAGAAAAATCATTAATGCAATAGCAAAGATAAATGGTTCCAAGAGAACCATCAGATACCATCAATAGCAATACTAACACCATTTGTGATGGCAGACTGCAGTATACATCATTATAAAAATATGAATTATTGTGACCCAGCAAAATATGACAGCATGGTGAAGGATCATTAGCGTTGCCTAACTGAAAAGAATGAGAGGATGAACTATGAGGGCATCAAAAATGAACTGGGGAAACTTACGGGAGAAGTTGTCAAAGTCATCCTCATCATCTGCAGGACCCTGAGGCAATGGAACCGGATCTGTGACTGTGGGTGGCTCATCAAAAATACCTCCACCATCCTCATTACTGAGAAGCTTGTCCACTGGGGGGGGGGGGGGTGTAATAACATTGTGATCAGTATAGCCATTGACGTAGGATACTAATATGACTCTCAGAATAAGACACAGGCCTTTCACTGAAAACCTTCTACAGCTGTACAACCAGCAGGTCCATCAACGGCATAGTGTTTAAAACAGAGAGATTTCTCCATCGATTATATTATAAGTAGGGTTGCACAACTATCACCATAGCAATCTGAACTAATCCTATTACCCAATCACAACAGCTACAACTAATTGTGCGCTGTTAATCTGGTCACATTTATGATTTTGATATTCAGGTAATCCTCCCTGTGAGGCAGTGAACAGCACCAATCAGGAGTGCTGTGCTTCTCGTGCACTAGGCAAGCTCACTAGTGGCAACACTTAAAAAAATAACAATAATAATAATAATTAAAAAAAAAAAAACATATAACAATCACAAAACTGTCAAACTCTCCATTGATCTGTGCTTGTCAATTTGGGTGATGTGACCAAATTAGTCGGTCACATATTTGTAGACACAGAAGGCAGTCAAGAACGTGGTTAACAACAAAGATCATTCTGTTGTACAACAGGACACAACAAATAGGACAATACATTCCGGTGCATTTCATCCACCTCCAAATCTCTACGTACTTAAGATTCCTCCATCACTGTTGTCCAAGTTGTTGTCTCCAAAGTCATCATAGTCCAGCTGGGACTTCTCAGGTAGGGCGGTTGTCCCAGGCTCAGACTCCAGGAGCAGGTTTGAGTTGGCGGCAGTGATATCCACCTCAAAAGCACTCTCCTCACGCATCATCTCCCGGTCATCCATGCCAAAGTCACCTGATATCCAACAGAAGCAGACCACACTAATTTAGTCAAATATTTTTGCTACTTATTGGACAATCATAAAATTACATAAATTACATAATGCTTTATATAGACACCCAAAGAGCACAGCAAAGCGTGCAACTTTACCAAAGTCATTCTCCTGCAGCAGTGTGATGTTCCCCACTTCCTCTCTCATGGTGATCTCCTCTACACGACTCTGATTGAGAGTGAACTGCTGAGCTACATCAATGTCACTGCGGAGAAGATTCAAAGCAGCACAAAGAGTATTAGCAACTGCACACATACACAAGTTCACACCGTTAATAAAAAAGATACACATTTTATTGGTCTGTATACACATTATAACAGATGTATAAATGTATAAATCACCCAAACACATGAGCCACTCCCTACTTGTATGACTTGCACAGTCTGCTAATGGCAATAAAATATTCAAAGACTAACTACTCACTCCAGATCTGGCAGTGGTTGATCAAAATCATGGAACTCTTCGGGCAGGGTGATGGCATTGTAAGCAGCCTCCCTGTTGTCCTCTGGAAGATCCACCACACCTAAGAGACAAACAAAACAAAACATTAAGCTATGCATCAAGTTAACTAAGAGATGCCAAAAGAAAATAAGAAAATTACAGGGGCCACAAGTCGAGTAGGTTTTTTATGCTAATGGAAGGTTCCAGTATTAATGTCACTTCCTCAATATCCACTTTTCAATGCCTACTTCATGCCACTTCCATCAGGTGTTACTGTACCTGGACGAAAAGCCATCTTGATCTTGATGAAAGCTTCGTTACAATCAGCCAGGAGATATTTGGCTTTCCTGTGGTAGATTCTGACCACGCCCAGCAGCAAGTGACCAGAGGTACGCAGAGCCATCTTCACCTAAATCAGGAGAGTTACAGGGGATGTACCCACATGATGAGGATGGAAAAAGACAAAAAAGGAGACAAATACATTAGTCAACAAACCTCAAAGGACTTATTTCTCAGTCAAGAAAATAAATTACAAAGTACTAATGTAGACCCAAACTTTGTGGAAGCAGTAAGACCACAGCCATCTAAATACTGGAAAACAAAACAGCAACAATATGGGAAGAATCAAACAAGACAGAGGCCCAGGTTTACCTTCGGCGATATGATGCTCTCCACACTACTTTCCAGGTTACACTCAAAGACGTGGGCTTTGGTCAGCTTCTTGTCCCAGTGAGCCGCCAGCCAAATTTTGGCTAGCGGCCCACGTTTACTGAGGACGAAGTGGGCGTAAAACATTGCCCCCGGTGGTTTTTACAGCGGCAGGGTTGACTTCGCCAACGGGGGGCTGGAATGAATAACAATATTATTACAATAAAATGACAACAAAGGTTAGATTACACCGTTTTATAGTACTCGAAACCAAGCACAACATCCCCGTTACCGGTTCAAAACGTGCTCTACCCAGGCCGTTACTGGACAGCTGGACAAAAATATGGGGGGCATGACAAATCACGCAGGGCACGGTAGCTTCACTTCAGATCGACTAATCGAATATAAAGCTTTTGACTGAGAGCACTAGATGAAGCAAACAATCGTCTAGTGGAAATCCGACTAATGTAATACCCACATGCATATAACCAGAGACACTTTAAAAAGACTTTGATATAACCAAACTAAGGGCAATTCCATCTCCTAACGTCGCCAGGAATTGAATTGACGGCTAATGTTAATATTAGCTTGCTAGCTTGCTTACAGTGCTGTCTTTTCTCATTTGAAAACGTTTTACTGGCTTAGTCCTGCCGTTACATACAATTCACAACAAAATATTTTTTATTTCAATGCAATCGACACATATTACCTTCCCTTCTTTATCACAATGATTGGAACATTTATTGAATTGACGGCTAACGTTAGCTGGAGCTAACTAACGTTACGTTCAAACACTATCCAACGCAAAGTTGTGGCTTGCGTCTCTGCTAACGTACAGTCATTAGCTTCCTGGCTAACTACGACGTCGCTAACTAGCATTGCAAGGCTAACTTCAGAACTTACGTTAATCATGTGTCCGTGAGTTCGGATACAAGTTGTATTCAAAAATCTTAAACTGTTCACTCAATGCTTGGGTAGAAAACATCACACGAACCAAGAAAAATCGAATACTCCAATATGCAAAAAAGCGCGCAACAGGTCTGTTGGCCTATATCTTAGCTTATTAGCAAGCTAACATTACTGTCGAGAGATTTCCAGCAACTAGCAAGCTAGCACAAAACACAGGAACTAATTACTGAAAATATATTCAGCTTGGTGTATCCCTACAGCACAGAGTATTTTTTTGTTTTAACATCTAGATTAATAATACCTTGATCGACGCCGTAATTTACACCGCAAACTCGTGACTACGGAAGCCGATTCTTTAGCTAGTTACAGTTAGCCACATGAAGCGCTATCGACGTTTGCAAGAACGAACATTTGCTAGCTGCTTTCGCATCAGTCCGGTTTGCTAACCATGTTGCATGGCTATAGAAAATATTTGTAACGCATAGCACCTGAAACTGCCATCAGCAACACCAATTCTTAATATCAGAATATTTTGTTGTCGTTCTAAGTATAACGCACTTACCAATTTCACCCTTTTTCTCGAAAACTGAAGTCACTTGTATTTTCCCTCCACTGGCTTATTCATTACAACAAGCAAGATGGCGCCAGCTTTCGTCCTTTAAAATCTGCGGGATGTTTACAGTCAAAATTTTAGTGGGTGGGAGGAGCTATTTTCAGCTGGCTGACTGACACAAAGGAACGGGAGTGTGCTTGGTATTGATTGATGGCAGAGGGCGATATTGTTTTAATAACGGGTCATTCTCAGCAAATGTGAAATGCATGCTGTAGGCCTATGTTATCCGTTAACACAAGGAAGATCTCCATTGTAGGTTCTGGATTATGTTTTCTCTTGCGCATTATTTTATGGAGTAGAATGTGTAAGCCTGTTTTCCCCCCTCTCTCTCTCATTCTAAACAGACTGGCAGGCTACTAAGTAAAATTGCAGGCCTAGGTGGCAACCTTATTTTTTTCTATAGGCTATTGCTTTCGCCAGATCTAAAAATAATAAATGATAGCAACTTTTCCTCTCAGTTTGTAAGAGGCTTGAACCTGTTCAAGGTAGGCTATCACTGTTCACATCTAGCCTCACAACTCATCCAGTGTTGCTGAAACAAGTAATGTTTATTTAAGCATACATTTCACAGTACAGTGAAATGGAAATTCCCTCAACATATCTGGCATTGTCAACAGGCATGTGTTGCACAATTTATTATGCACTTACTATTCACTTCGTTTTCTTCCATCCTTTACCCCCTTCTACCAATTTCTTCTTCTTCTTCTTCTTCTACAGTACATTTTGTCTAGTAGGCCTACTGAAAACATAGTGTTTATCGATGTAGGATTACCTACATGTACTGCATTGTAGCTTCATTCCATCCTCATGTCCTGCACAATCAGTGTGAACTGAAGCTGAATAGATTTCCGCTTGTTGTTGTTTTTATGCCAGTTGGCAAACAACGTTTGGTTGCATTGGATTGATTTTGTTGAATCAAGTCAAGTGAAGAAGCAAGTCACCTGAGGTGTGAAAAGGATATCTTTGTAAATAAGAGGATTATTTTTCATGCAACCTATACATTAGAGGGGTAAAGGGCCAATTAAAGAATTCACGTCCGCTGATCATCAACTGCTCACCTTGCAGCTGGCCCAGAAAACATGTGTGTGTGTGTGTGTGTGTGTGTGTATTAAGCTGCCTAGAGGCCTATGTTCATTATGTGTAGAACATTTTGCAATTCAGTACTTCACTGTAGTAGCTTTAGAATCACTCCATTGTGATAGCTATACAATTGCCATGTGACAGAGAGAGAGAGAGACAGTAAAAGTGTCTGGTAGTCTGGTAGATACTGATACCAGTCAAAAACCTCTTTTGGCCCTAGAGTCAGGATCAGCAGCAAAAGCCAAAGCAGTTACACATCCCAGATTGTCCGCCTCTTCTTGGACAGCAATCAGATTAAAGAGCGCCCCACACTCTCTTTTCACACAAATGGAAATGTCAGCGTGCAGTCCGTAGCCTTGTTTGACCTTGCCGTTTCATCCACAGCCATCTAGCTACAAGCTGAGAGGGGATCCCAGGAGATGGAGGGGAAATAATTATCAAAGTTAAGTTCATGTCTGAGACAGCTTTTCGAGACAGGGGCCATCACCCCATGCATTCGTACTCATGTCACTCAGACCTAAATTAAAACTGTCGGGGGAGGGGTGGAAGATTGCACCATCTGAGGGGAATAAACTACCTCTGAGACTGCACACGTCACATAGAGCAGATTTTCGGACAGACTCCACATGTGGCACTGCCAGATCTGACTGTGATTAGCGAATATTCTGGGGGGGTTGAGGGAACACTGAGCTAAGTTGAGTTCTTGTTGTGCCATGACATACAAAGCAGAGCACGAATGAACTCGTTTTCTAGTTATGTGGCAGTACAGGGCAAAAAACATGTTTGTGTTGGGAAACTGAGAGTCTGAGCTATCACTGTATCACGTGTCTTGTGTCAGTATCAGACAGTCCAACAGGCACGTCTAGCACGGGATATCCACAGCTTATCTGTGCTAATGTTCGAAAATAAATCCGCTTTTCCTCCAAGTTCAACAAAGCAAAATTGTGCACACAAATGGCTAATGATGTTAATGCCCCTTATCTGGAGCTCTTTAATTACTTGGGCATGTGGTGTTATCTCACGGAGAGAGCTGCCTCTCCTCAACAAATCACTTCAGTGGGTTACGCTCCTTCATAAAAGTGGAACCCATCTCCAGTCCGATGCATAACTTTGCCATACAGCTTGTGAATCCAACACAGCCAGGGCTACTGGCAGCAGTCGGCTCCCATGCTGTTATTTAAGCGTGTCTAAACTGAGATTTGTCCACGCAGCAGCTGATTTACAAGGGATTTTGGTGCCCATGGACAGGCAGAGGTATTATTTCGTTCTGGCCCTGCAGGGCAAGTGCCAACTCTTCATATTGACTCGAGCAGCACGTTGTTTTTTGGTGGAGAATTATGCAAAGTAGGGCAGGCGGCTCAGAATCTGATCAGACTTGTATGGTATGCTCAAGGCAAAGCACCTCCGGTATAAAATATCTAATTTAAACAAAGACAGTGATGGACTGAATACTGGATCTCATCATTTTGCATGTCAAGATGGCCCATGGCCAACTTCTTTTACAGTATGTGCATGATGACTGTTAGTAGGCCAATTTTTTCCCATAATGCCCCCACTTCATATCATAGAAGCACATACCTCCATGATGTCACGGCCCATTACTCCACTATACTCACCTGTTCATGAAGCTTATATTTTTATCCAATTAAACTACTGAGAGTATCAGTTGTAGTCGGTCTTGTCTCATGACTTAAAGAAACCACATATAATGTGTTTGCCTAACAGGGTGATAAAATTCAGGGAGCATAGTGCAGTTCTTATCCTTTCAAACCATGAAGATTCAAACCATACCCAATGCCTTTTTATTAATGCCATCAGTGCGCCTGGTTCTCAGACGATGAAGGCTTCAGGGCCTGCAGAGTTCTGCAGTGCTCATAGTCAATAATGTGAGAATCACGGAGTGTAATCTTGATGATGCTTTTCAATATTCACTCTGGATCTAATATCTAATATCAACTCTGGAGAACTCTACAATAAATTACTCAACAAATAGATGCGCGACTGCAAAATGCACGTTGGGAGTGATGGGATATAGAAAACAAATCCATACGTTTTAAAAAGCAATACTGGGCCACAGGTGTAACAAATATTTGTTTATTTATTTTATAAAATCAGTCTTTTAAAAAATTTAACATTTTCTATTATTGTTTTAAACTCTGTAAAATAAATGACTGAGATGACAAGAATCTCGGGATTGGGAAGAGAATGGCAAGACGTTGGGGAAAAAAAAAAAAAAACACAGATGGTCTGATGAAACAAACAAAACAGATCTCACAAAAGTATGATGACAGAAACATAGAAAGCCGCTGAGAAGTATTCCTACGTCAAGAGCAGGAATGTCAGTCAAAATATTCCAGTGTTAGACGAGGTAAACTAAAAACCACTTTTATGTGTTACTGGACATGTAATGGAAAAACAAAACACACAATCTGACACGTATTCCAGTCTGCAAATCCATAAGAATGAAAGAGTTTTTTTCTTTGTGTTGAAGGCAAAGAGAGAACATAATACAAATCACAGAAGTGTCTTTCATCAAAGGCACATTCAAATCACTTTCAGGAATTCAGCAGGTAACAGCAGGGCACAGGCTAAGAGTAGGTCTACTCCACTGATCGCCACAGTTTCATGAAACAAACCTGTGCTTTGACAACCCATAGTGAAGATACACATGCACAAGGACCTCAGAATACCACCGGAAAACAAGGTGAGAGAAATAGTGATAAGAGCTGTAGTAAAAAGTTGCCGTTTTTTGTCTCCTCGTTCCTGTGGCCATGTTTGTTCACGGATGATTTGTTCTGGACACATGCCCACGTGCCCAGGAGCAAGGTTAGAAGGTTTGAGGAGCGAAATATCTACCATTTCCTCCTCTGCACCAACTAAACACTTCACACACACACACACACACACACAGGAAAATTACAACACTGTCTTCCATGATATTGCTTAGCTTTAGTCAGTGGGTCATTGAGGGGCAGCAGGGAACAGCCCTGGCCATCAGCAACTCATTAAACCATAAAGCAATGTTGTTGTTTTTTGTGTGCATCACTTTCAACTGGAAATGTGATATAAGAGGATGGGGTAACGGAACTAAAAAAAAAAAAGTCAGCCATTGGCACAATAGGTCAACAATAAGGGCAGCATAATTTATGGTGAGTCATGGAACATCCGAAAGCACTTAAAAAGTCTAGCCACTGCTGTTTGGTTGGCTAGCCAGCTAGCTATCAAAAAAGCCACAGGTATGAATGTTCTTGACCTGTTTCAAGAGGTGATAACTCACCCGTGTGCCATTTAACATGCCCCCCCCTCCCCCCTGTAAGCCAGGCAACAAGTGATACAATTACAAGATGTAATGTTACAACCATGTACAACAATTCCCCTTGGGAAAAAAAATAATAAAAAGTTTCAGTAATATACATCTATGCTTTTGCAAAAATAAATATAGCTACAAGTTTATATATCTATTTATAGTTATATACACATACACACACACACACACACACACACACACGCACACACATACACACAAGATGGTGGAAATTGTTTTTTTTCTTTTCAAATTGACATTTGTTCAATAAGCGTTTTTGAGGGGGGCGAGGGTTGAGACTATTCACCATGTCTGGACGTACTTTGTTGTTTTCTACCGTGTGTGTTATAAAAGGCATGACACAGTCATAAATAAAGTGACCAAAGGACAACTAAACTCAACACTGAGCAGATACAAGAAAAACAAAAAAATCACAAAATACTGGATGGGATGGGATGGGAGATGGGAGTCTAGTGGATAGAACAATGCTGGCAGACTATGGCAACACATACTATCGAGGGAACCTTGCTCTTTGCTCATATCAATGGGTCAGTGTACATACTCCTATGGATGGCATTGCAAGATAAGGCGATGTGCTGGTCAATATTTAGGATCTGGTGCCTTGAGAAACAGGCCTCAAGTGCAGCACTCCTTAAAAGGTCACCAGACATTCAAGTAACTGTGAACTAATACAAAGGATGTTCCTGGGACAAACCTCACTGCAGGACACGTTTTCAATCCAAATGGTCCAGAAAAGACATTTAAAGAATAGGCGAAAATGATACTTACAGACCAATCCGAATAGAATCAATTAATTATGCATGTGATGCAAATGCCTATCCTCTTTCTAAGAAATGAACAGAACACCTTGAGATGCTCAAAACAATAAAAAAAAACCTTGCCTATTGAATCCTGAATTTAGATACCAATGCCCAAACCTGGGCTCTTCCCCCCCATTTAGTACAGACAGAAAAATAATGGGATTTATAAGGATTACTGGTGCTGTTGTTTTTTTTTTGTCAGTTTTGCAGGAACATCTCCTTTTGAGACTTGTAGGGATTACCACAACTAGAGCAAACAACCTAAAGTCTGTCTGATGCGGTAGTTCACTAAAGCAAGGGTAGTGTTATCAATTACAATTTGCGAGGGAAAAAGCCCAAAACAAGAAAAAAAAAAAAACATTAGTCAGTCTGTGTCAAATATGATGTTTATGTTCTCAGTCATGACAGGATGTATAAAACTTGAGACTTGGGGGATCTGGGAGGGTGCAACTAATACACTTAAGCAGCATGGATGATGGGCTCTTTTTTTTGTTCTTTGTTGACCTTCCCACACTGACCCCGTCTAGTCTCCAAACACCACTATGTGTGAAAACGCCAGGCACTGTGCAATGGTCATCCTCAAAGATCTTCATGAAGAACACCACAATACAGTTAAAAAAAAAAAAAAAAAACAATAATATAAAAAATCACTCAAAAGTAACCGTTTTTGATTTCTGCATAGAAGACTCAGGAGAGGTGGTTTCAGGTACAGAGAGGGGACAGGTTGTTGTGAACTATGCTCTGTGGAGTGGCATGCATTCTGATCGTCCGCCTTCCAATTCAGCAAATGCGTTCTCCGTGCTGTTCCTCACCACTGCCTGGGTTGTCATAGTCACTGTCGTCATTGGCGATGGATTTGTGGGGGTGGAAGACAGACAACAGTTCTGTTTTCCTTGCGTCGCACCAGCAGACAGGAGAAGATGACTTTTGTAACGCACCAGAGCGGAGAAACAAAAAACACATCTCGACAAATACAAACATAATTATTTGCATACTGATAAAGACCACCTCCTCGGCATTCCGCTTGGTTTGGCTCAATATCAACACATCTCCTGTTTGATCCATCAAGTTAGATAGCAATAATTTAATGGATAACCGAACCACTTCTGTATACATCACACTCTGATGGGTGACACACTGCCTGCTGCTTCCAGCAAAAAAGAAAAAGAAAAAAAGTTTGCCCTAACCTGCCTAGCCAGCCACTCTTTGGGAACCTCTTTAAAAAGGCACACCGCATCCAAAGAGAGCACCTCTCACTGACCCTTTTTAGCGTGCAGGAGAGTGTGTGTGAGCGGTTTCACTCAAGACCCCCGCCTCTCCCCTAAAACACTGACGGGGGGGGGGGGGGGGGGGGCGTCTTAAGGGTGAGTCCCTGGCCAACGTCTGTCCCACCCCTCGCAAGACCCAAAATCGGGCCTGCAGGGATTCGGGGCTTAGAGCACTAGAGCTAAAGTCGCTCGATGTCCTTGTACTTCTTGCGCAGTATGGACACCTGGTCCTTGAACAGAACGGGGTCCAGTCTCATCTGGGAGTGCACCAGGGGCATGCTGCCAAACCAGCTGGCAAATTTGTTCATGCAGGTCTGCCGCTGGGCAAAGTGGTCGGGGTCCGCCCAGCGAGATGTCCTGGAGGTCTGCAGGGAGAGACACAAAACATATCACATGAAACTGAGATAGTACACACATATTTCCCATTAGAAGATACAGGACTGTTAGGCAGAGAGGGTTGTTTGAATAAGAAGATCCCCACAGAGAGGCTATCAGAATGGTTTATTCATTTTATTTCACGTGAGCAGTAGACGAGTAAATCTACAAGGAGTAAAGCAACTGGCTTTGAGACACCGAGTCGACGGGTGGAAATCAGTCTGCCGGCAGCAAGGTTTCCCCTCCAACATAAACATTTAATAATATATCTCCAGCAGGGAACGGAAGCTGGCACATCTGCTGAATCCATTGGAAAACACAAGAAAGGAAAACAATGGCGAGAAGTTCTGGCACAATGTGTTGTGTCCTGTTTGTGTTGGATTGGACACAGAGATCAACTCCGCTCCAAACTACACACTAGTAGACTTTGTCTCGAGAGATTAAGAACAGATTAACTCATACAAATCAATTTCATCCAGCAAGCAAAAAATAAAAACTGCAGATCGGCACAAACGAAGTGTACATTAAGCTTATAAAAATAAAAAAATAAAATAAAAATCTGGTTTGCAGATTTATGCAGAGTTCATCTCTCTGCCGAGGCTTATGCATTTTACCTGAGCTGTTATGAAAATGAAAGTTCATGACACCACTGCCAGCTAAAGACCGTTCAAAATGACTCAATTTGCTGAACAGTTCCAGGGAACTGGCTCTATGGAAAATGATTCTGAGCGCTTTTTTTTGCCATTTGTTAGATTTTGGATTAGAGCAGAACACCACGGGTAGGATTACACGCTCAAACTCAAAGCCACACAGACGCCCGCCAGAGAGAGGAGACACAGAAGAAAAACAGAACTGTTGAAGAGAGAGAGAGAGAGAGAGAGAGAGAGAGTCACCTGTCCCATCATCGTCTCCTTGTACTGCTTCTTCTGCGTGACTTTGATGGGGGGCATCCTGGTGACGGCCGACACCAGGAAGTTCATGAGGATGTCTTCACAGTTGGAGAGCTGGTCAACCATACCTTTCAGACTGGTTGGCAAGTAGCTGGTGTACAAGTAGTTGTAGTATCTGGTGAGAGGAGGAATACTGGTCAAGGGATGGAGTATAAAGGCCGGCGCCCGCTGGACACGACGTTCAGCAGTGTGGGCTTGACGCGCAGGATTTTAAGAACAGTTTTTGATCCCTGTGCGGCTGCCGAGCGGCTAGTGGGCTTTGCTCCGTTAAAAACAACGGAGTTGTTTTCTTGTCGCGGTGCACCGCGTACGTACGCGTCTGGTGGGCGCAAACCACTCATGAACACAGGTGAAAATAACATAAAAAAGTTAGGATCCCAAATAGAGAATACGTGATGAGAGCATGCTACAGTACTCTGAATGCAGTATCGCTGACTAAAATATCACCGATTTAGCCATTTCAGTCCATATTGTCTCAAGACTCAGTTGAAGTCTTTCAGTCACCCCTATGAGCTTTATGGCGCTCCGCACAAGTGCATGGATATGCATGCAAGGTCAGGTAATAATAATAATAATAATAATAATAATAATAATAATACATTATTTCAGTCAAGGCGCCGTCCATATACCTGTGATAGAAGGCTGCTCCTGTCAGCACCATGGAGTAGTCGTTGGTCCACTTGGACGTGTAGCCCCAGCGCTCTTTGTTCTGATCCCAAAAATGACTGCGAGCTGGATATCCCACAATCCTCTCTGGGAAACTCTGCCACACAGTAAAAGCAAAGTCCACCTGCACAAAACAAACAAATAAATAACTCCTGAATGATATGACATGTATTATTTTTAGGTTTTCTTTCAGATTAATCAGATTCACCATAGACTCTAAGCATCAAGGTCAACTAGCATAAAACAAATGCAACCACATCAAAAGCACTCTCTACTACTGTACAATAATAATAATAACTAGAGATGTAATTCCAAGGAAATTACGAGTGCATGAAAATGCAAAAATGATGAGGACTTTTATTTTGAAACAGTTGTGGGTAGAGGAAACAGTTGAACAGGATATGTAGTCTTAAGAGAGCCAGAAAGTCTGAGACAGAGAGTTGCTGCCAGGTGGCTTTGAACACCTGGCATAAGATTCTAATTGCTTAACGACTTTATTGTGATGTCATAATCCAATGTTAAGTCTATGGGAGAAAAAATGTTTTAAAAAATTCATATAAATTAAACGATAAAGTTTTCAAAGATGAAAATTACATAGCTGAAGTCACCTAAGTAAGACCTACGCAGCGCAGTTTGAATGAAGTTTCTACGTCGAACGGTTGAAGCTGAATTGAACGCACAAAAAGTGTCTGAAGAAGAATAATAATATCGATAATAAGAATAAACAGCATAACAGTAGAGTGCATTTTCATGCACTCTAATAATGATGATGATAACATTAGTATACCTCTGTGGTCGATAGAACAGTATCTTCATCAAGACTCAGCACTGCGTCCGATATAATACTGTCGTAGGGAAGGAAGCGACTGCTCATCATCTGAGGGAAAAAAACAAACAAAAAAACTTCACCCACAATGCAACTGGGAAAACCCCTTCTGTGAATTCTGAAATGAGCCTCTACCAAGTCTTTCTTTCTTTCTGACACCCTGCCAACACTGTGGGCAGCTCTGCCACCATCAGTCATGGCTGACGTTAAATAAAGCTAATTCTGTTCAGGGTCTTAATGATGTGCCAGAGCCCAGCGGGTATTTGGCCCTGCAGGGAACAGGAGGTGTGGGGGTAACTCACCTTGCTCTCCCCCTCGATCACGATGACGGGGACGCCAGTGGCTGGCCAGCGGTGTTTAGCAGGCAGGGGCTTGTCACAGTTCCAGAGGACAATGATCTGTGGTCCAATAGTGGTGGGGAAACACACCAGAAGTAAGACATGGTCATGGTTATTTTAAAACAAACACAAACTAAAATGCAAGTGTTTAGTCTAGTTGATAATATTATCAATTTGAGACTGCCAACAAAATGGAAGCACATTTGGGAAAAAAAAAGGGGGGGGGGGAGCTTATCTAGCTAAGAACTGATTGTCTCAAAAACAGAGCAGATTTGAGCCTTTGGCCCACTGTCAATTAGGCTGGTCTGAAATTCTGAGTCTGAGGTTTCAGATTAGCACTCCAAAGCTAATCAATGACAACTCAGAATCCATATTCTAACTATGCTCCATTTTAATCCCAGCACAATCTTAGCACTGGTCAAGTGACAAGGATAACGCAGAGAAATGTTGATTCCTCCCTGTTTCTAGTGTGCTTTGATCAAGGTCATCTCAAAAAGACGCTTGATAGATATCCAAACCCCCAGGAACAAACCTACAACAGCTGACAGCAGCCATAACAGTGAGCCTCGGCAGCTGGTTCAGATTTCCCTCCTGATAGATATTCCTATCGACTTTCTGCTTTATTTACCTCCACACGGATGAATTATGCACAGCGCTGAATTATTTCCCATTTCTATGATTTAAGCCGTTCTCATGAAAGCATAAGCTGATGTAATTGGCAGCAGACCTCATCACAGAGGGATAAGAGTCAGTTTTCATCAGTTTGAGAACAGGGGACGCCATTGACACCAACGCATTAAATAAAAACACAGGCACTCACACACATACAGACAGACAGACACGGCCTTGGCTTAATCCTGTGTTTGTGTTTTAAGTGCAGACAAAGCACCCCTGAGACGTCTGTCCATCACAGAGAGGACAATCCACAGGGGGAGGGAGGGAGGGTGTGTGTGTGTGTGTGTGTGTGTGTGTGTGTGTGTGTGTGTGTGTGTGTGTGTGTGTGTGTGTGTGTGTGTGTGTGTACCTGGGCACAGTGCTGAGACTTGGCCACCGCCACCAGGAGCTTCAGGATGGGCTGGGACTGCGACACCAGCGGGGTGACGGCGTGGATGACCGCGGTGAACTTAGGAAGTGGTCTGATGCCTGTGGGACCCAAATCAGAAAACAAAAAACATATGAACAAAAGGGGAATAAAAACATCAAAAACGTAAAATCCATTCTGAAAAAAAAAAACCCCCCAGACTGGATGACAAGGCCTTTTGTTTATGTCTTCCACAGGTTCCTGGTTTGGTTATTAGAAAGTGGTGGCTGCGTGTTGCCGAAGCCGTATTGAAATGAAGACGAAATAAAGACGACAGATGAAAGGCCCTACAACTACAAGGACCAAGGAGAAGAACAGAAGAAAGGCAAAGAGAAAGAAACACACAGAGCCACACAGAGGGACCCTTAGGACCCCTCTTTGATACAGGCGCCTTTTTGAAAAATCAAGAGCACGAGGCTCAAAGGCTCCCCGGCGCGGCGCAAAAATTTGAGAGAACGAGGAGGACCGTCTGCAAACACATTACGCCTTCAGACAATTACCTGCGTCTGATTTCAGCTTGCACCTTAATGGCTTTCATCCCTTTTGTGATCCGGCTGCAAGAAAGTCCAGCCAACTCTTTTGAATGGCTAGTCAAGCTGGGAAAGTTTCTTTTTTGATAAACTGTGTTTTTATGCCACTCACAAAAACATAAGAGCTCCCATGGAAGTACTGTGACTCAAATTGTGTTGAATTAAATTGGAAGATTGGCCAGGGGAAAAAAAAACACAATAAAAAAGTTCAGTTACCAGAGTAATAATGGAATAGCGCTTTAGCGTCAAGCTAAATTCATCAAACCCGATACACACATTCCCTCTCTCTCACAGTGGTCACCTTTAATTGCAGTCTCTATGTCACATAAATGAATGGATGAAAGCCTACCCTGAATAATTCACAGAGGTGTCAATGTGAATTATGGCCGGTGTTTACCTTTGCCCACACACGCTACCACCGAGGGAGACGAGGGTGAAATTAGACCGCTTTAACTAATATAAAGTCAAACTGCATTTAAATGAACAGGACAGGCGGAGGGGTATTATTATAGCCGTCAGGCCGATTCAGAAGATAAAGCTTTTGCATCCATAATGGCTAGAGCGATGCTAAAGCCGTTCTGACCTGCTGGACTCCGTAAACATTCAAAGTCCAACATACACATGACAAATCTTTAATTTAAAGATGAAAACCAAAGGAGTAAAGATATGATGAATCAAATATTTCATGGCATTCAAATACTTGAGAAAGATCGGACCTATAGATGTTAAGACTCATGGTAAACAACCCACCGGCTACATATTAACCAGCCAGCTACAACTAAAACGTTCCGTCACTACATAATCTGCTGTTTAATATCTTTTAGTAGACAGACACAGCACTTTCACATATTTAATCCCTGTTGTCCCTGGATCCCTGTACTGTAATGTCTACGATCATTGATGTATCGCATCCCTGTAGTGGAGGACTTTGCTCCCTGCAGGGGATAAATTAGACCTCTATCAGATATAGTAGATCCCTCTATCAGATACATGAAATCCATGTATCGGATAAAGCAGATCCTAGTGGACTGCATCCCTGGGGTCATTTGTGGGCGATGCACAACTGGTGTGCTTTATTCTCGATACTCCCCCCCCCCCCCCCCCCCCAAGGTACTTCCCCATAACAATGATCCATCCAACCAGTTAGTATTAAGGGAGATAAGAATGTTACAAACATTCCCCCCTAACCTATCAATGGCCTAGGCTATGTTTGTGTCCTTGGGGGTGAAGACAATCAGACACTCAACAACACAGAGTCTTCTCACTCTCTGGAACTTTCCACAGAGGGAGGCTTCAGGGACACAGAAGAATGAATGGCACCATATTCTCACAGCACATACTCATAGTTAAGCTAAACATTTCATTAAATGAGGAACCTGCATAAAAATGATACCACAGACGCAGTGCACTCACCCAGGCTGGAGTAGAAGAAGGGGAAGTCGCCCAGGCTGGGGGAGTACTGGGGCAGGGTGAAGAGGCCTCCGGGCAGCCGGTTCCACATCAGGTTGCTCCTGGCCTCCTGCTGAAGCACCCGGTCCTGGATGATCTGCGACGGAGGAACGAAGCAGTTACTCAGGGCGCACACACACACGCACACGCAAACACACACACACATGCGAACACACACACACACGCACACACACACACACAATATGATCCTATTTCAAGGCCAAAACATTCCAAATTGAACTTTGTTGTTAATAGTTTCCTAAAGACATGGAAAATACATACCGGTAATAATCAATATAGTAATAATAATAATGACAATAATAGCAATAATAATATCATCGATAGGACAACCTCATAATTTTCCTCACTCTGTTGACTCGTTTAATTCACTTCATCCACATTGCATGAAATGAAATAGGAGAGTGTAATGCCCTAGGAAATTTATAATCTCAGAAAAATCCATCATCTTCTGTCAAACTGAAAAATAATCTCTTACTAACAGCAAACATGACAGAAACTGACAGCAACCATTTCAAACCTCTAATTGCTACTAATAGCAGATCACTATTCTTCACTGGATATTTTGCGAGCACACACACACACACACACACACACACACACACACTTCTCTGATTGATGGTGAAAATAACTTCGGCACTCTTAAAGACTAAACTTAGACCGGAGGCTGTGAAAAGACCAAAGCTAAACAGCTATAAAGCACGCCAGCTATGCCAAAGGCACTGAAACCCAAACACAGCCAGCGAAATGAGCCCGGTCTCCGGAGACACCTGTTCCCGTTAGCAGACACTGATCCGAGGGCGTGAGACTGCCCGTGGTGTCCCCTTACCGCCGGGCAGTCATCTCCTCAGGACTCCCGGCGAAAGCACTTCCTCTCGGGAGAGTCGGGTGTAACGCGAGTTTGGGTTTTAGGGTGGTGCTGGTGGTGGTGGGTTGTGTCTGAGGGTGGGGTTGGAAGTGGAAGGGAGGGGGGGAATGGGGGGCAGTTATGGAACGCTGCTCTTTCAGGAATAACCCCCCTGACGTGATTGGCTCTCCAGATGTAGGACGGGGCCTGGCGACAACGTGTGCCATGCCAGCCGCCGCGGATGCTCACCCTTCTAACGTCCTCTTCGCCTGCTTTAACTTAGCGCCAGGGTGTGACACCAATGTGTCAGGGGAAAGCACGCAACCCACGGAGGGTGGTGGGGGTCTGGGAGGTGGGGGGACGGATGGGCAGGAGGCTGGGTGGGGGGTTAGAAATGTGGAGGTGGACCTGACTGAGTCGCATCTGTCCCCCTGGCCCTATGCCATCACATTCACAGCGCTGAGCCGGGGTGGTGGCACGGAAAACGCCAGAAAGAGCGCCTATGCTTTGATCTCCAGGCGGAGCAGCATGGCAGAAACATCCTGTGCAGAGTTCACCGACAGAGTAGGGTGTGGGAGTACTGTCCACTGTACCATATGTGTGTCTGTGTGTGTCTGTGTGTGTGTGTGTCTATGTGTGTGTGTATGTGTCTGTGTGTGTGTGTGTGTGTGTGTGTGTGTGTTTGTGTGTGTGTGTGTCTATCTGTATTGGGCTGATTGATGGGGCCGATTTTCCCCCACTCACTCACCTCCAGAGTGGTGAGGACGATCTTCTCCACGGACGAGAAGTAGGCCTCCCAGAGGAACTGTGTCTGCTGGCGGAGAGCGAGGATCTTATCCTGATGGATGGAGCGCACCGTGGAGGGGATCTGTCCAGGGAGGAGAAGAGGGAACAGAGAGAGAGAGAGAGAGAGAGAGAGAGAGAGAGAGAGAGAGAGAGAGAGAGAGAGAGAGCCCCAGAGGAGGAAGCATTACTCAAGCAATTAACCTCTGGACGCGTGGAACATTTCTGAATACAGAGCATTTACATGGGGCAGATAGAGAGAGGAAAAGAGAGAGGGAGTAAGAAGAAAAGAAGAAAAGAATATCCGACAGGGGACGGCATGAACGAGTGAAAGGGGATAAGCGTGTGGCTGAGAAGAGGAGGAGACACAAAAGAAGTCTCTGAGATCATGTGTATGAATGAGCACAACAAGAAAAACATATAGGCAGTGTACAATGAGTTTCAAACTTTAACAGAAATAAAAGGGTAAGCTTTAAAAGTTCCGACACTCATGGTACAACCTTCTTCTGTCTATCAGCAGTACTGTTCAACTGGCCAGTGCAATATAGTTACGTAGAGCAATTATGTTTCATGGGCATTTCACCGGCTCCAACTCATTACTATACAGCGGGTTGAAAACTAAGACTGAACCTCATATGAACGTCAGCCTGAAGTCTGAGGAATCGAATGAAATTAGCATGAACTGGGAGATGGTCGGAGAGGGAGAGAATGTGCTTCCATTAAAACCCCGGGAGCAGTGGACGCTCTTCCTGCTCTCCCCCACTCCATCATCCTACTAATTACCCCCGCAGGGAGGAGCGTCCATGACATACAGTCGGAGCAGTTATTCTGCTCAAGACAGCAGCTGTCACTGGCATTACACCCTATGGTTCCCTTTAGCTTGTGCACAGTGCGAGAGCTAGATGACGGAATAGCTTTAGCATTAGCTCCTCCCGAGACCAATTTCACCCCCCTCATACCATTATCTGCTTCGCATCAACATTTCTGAAACGTTTGCCATTTCGGGCTTCTTAACGAGGAGGTGGAGACGGACGAGGACTAGAACAGAAGACAGACAATCATTGGTAATGACCGCGCTAAAGCTATAATATGGGCTCTCGTCAGACCGCAGAACGGGCTGCCGAATGTGGCGTGCTGCTCTGGCAGCTGTAGGAGTCGTGTAGCGAAGACGGGACGGGAGATCGGGAAGGGTGGGGAAGGGAGGGAGAGATGGGGGGAATGGTGATGATATGGCAGGTAAGACACACAGGTGAGATGAGGTCACCTGGAATTGGGATGGGGGGGGGGGTGGAGGGTGGTGAGGAGAGAGAGAGAGAAAGAGAGAAATCAGGAGGGAAAGAAAGTGAGAGGAAATGAAGGAGAGAAAGAATGCAGAGACAAAGAGAGAGAGAGAAAGAGAGAGAGAGAGACACGCACCTGTAGTAGCAGCCTTTCGTCCCCGATGACGGCGGCAGTGCTCCAGTCAATGACCTCGGAGAAGGGCAGCTCCCAGCCGTTACTGAGCATGACCGGGACACAGGCAGCCTAGAACACACCACAGACAGGGAGACGTTAGCTTAGCTCAGCTCAGTCAGGTCTCTTCAGGCACGGCGATCCCATCTATGCATGGTGAATGGTAAAGTGGGCATAGACTGGTCACAGCATGAATCCAAGACACAATTTCTGAGGTATAACAGGGTCTTGAAAAGTAGAAATGTCTGACTGCCTCAGTGGTTTCAGCAAAGCACAAACAACTAGGCCTAAGTAGTGACTCTCCTTCCTAGAAAACAAAATACTATATCTTGAAATTGTTGTACATCAACTGCCTACAGTTAGTACACCTTTAATTTAATTTAATTTCTCACAGGAGAAAACCAACAGTTAAGTTCCACTAATATGTTTGTCATACAACGGATCCAAAGCCAGTCAAGACAAGACCTCACAGGGTAGTCAGGAGAATGCTTTACACTGACCTAGGTCATGGCTACACAAAATGCTTCTGGTAAAAGGTTTGCCTTTACAGTATTCTTCCTGTTATTACTGACGGGAAGTTGTAGTGACTAAAGTTGGACCACAAACATCGGCTCTGTCAGTGGCCATTACTCTAAACTGCCGCATGAAATAGCAGCCTCTCCGCTAGATCTGCCCTCAACAGATGCTTTCAGCAGTCTACACTAATGACTCCTCACACAGCTGCAGCCAGCTCTTCAACCGTCAGCGCCGGAGTGCAGCGAGCAGCGAGACTCCTCCGGCCCAGGCCCGGCGCTGATGTGGCCCGGATCCGGACAGATCCGCTTCCCTCCGTCAGCTGCTCTCTGAGATACAGCCTGGCCATTAGGCCGCCAAATCAATCTGCCATCTGTCCAGCACTGACACCACCTCTTGAAAGATTATCAGATATGAAGACCCCAGAGGGCTCCGTCGACTTGCATTGCAAATGTGCTGCAGCCGAGACCACATTAAAAAAAAAAAAACTATGTCCATACGCGTGGATTGGATATTAAACGCAGTTGTCAACAGAAAGTCCAATTGTCTGAAATCCATCTGGCAGGACGGATGCAAAGAGGTAGAAATGAAATGCATTCTCAGATTTATTAAATGGTTTGTGGGTTTGAAAGGGATGACAAGCCAGACAAAAAAATGTCCCTGCGGTTTTTAAATAAATAAATAAAAATAGAAATGAAAAGAGACCATTCATGTCATTCACCTTCATTACACTGACAATAATTCTCATTCCAGCCTGACAGATCGTGGACACTCTTTCGGCAGTGATGTCAAATTGGCGCCTGATTTTACATGAGCAAATCTTTGTTAGAACCTTAATGTGGTTTGAGTGCAAGAATGTGCATATTTGTATGTGTGTCGGACTGTGTGTTGGACTGTGTGCATGTTTTTAACAGGCCCCTTACGTTGTCTCTAATCTGGCAATCTGGGTGCCACTCTACCGCAGCGCTCCCATCCCCCCCCCCCCCCCCCCCCCCCCTCCCCCCTCCCCCCTCATGTCCCGTGTTGTCCCACGCCTGTAATCCTTTCAGTGTCATTAACCCAAGCTCCAATCTGCTGAAATACAGCCTGGCAGAGCTAAGCTATGGCCTACACAATGCATTATCTGGACACACGGACACACACACACACAAAGTCCCAGTGTTAAGCCATAGAACCACACTCTACATACAAGGCCATCATGAAAGATTCTCTCACACACACACAATGCAAAAACCACCTGCTAAGTCATGCCTCTACAAAGTGCATGATCCAATAGTGCTTTGGGTAAGCCCAACACTAAAACTAATGAGGCACTGAGAGCGGGAGGGCCTTTTCTCACTCTCGCTTTGGGCCACGTGGACTAGACGTATCCTGTTAGTGGCTGAGCTCATCGGCCGTAGTGGCGTACACACACACACACACACACACAGCTAGCGCAGAAGTAAAAGACAAAAGGATGGCGACCCCTGGCCCGTTTCCAAGCGCGTCCAAACCGTGCTCTCATTTCCTGGCCTCGGCTGATTGCGCCCCGCAGGAAAGAAAAAAAAAAAAAAAAAAAAAAAAAAGACTTCTGACTCGCTGACACCGCTCTGACTTAAGTAGCTGTCACGGCTTCAGAGCTACGCCAAAAAGCCCTCACGGCGGCGAACCTGCACACCACCACCCCGCCTGAACGGAGGAGCGAAGAGTAAGGTGAGCGCATCGCCTCAGAGCCACTTAAAAACAACCCCACACCTGCGCGCGGAATATCAAACGCCTCATCAAAGCGGCCTGCGTCGCTCTTGTCAGAGCCCGAGTGAGCGTTACGGCAGGTGTGTGTAGGCTACCTGAGTGAGAGGTACGGGCTGGCGGGCGGACCCTTACGGTCTTTTTTTTTTGGACTGTACTCTTTTCGCTGTTGTTACAATGCTTGTGCTTCCTACTGGTTCAGGTGTATGGATGTCAGGAAATTAGGCTCCCAGTGTATTTCATGTCAGAGTGAAGTAATGTTGGATACAGTCTGTATCAAGTCAGGTATTTGGGACCTCCTCTGTATGTTTTGTATGTGTGTGGTGTGTGTGTGGTGTGTGTGGTGTGTGTAGTGTGTGTAGTGTGTGTAGTGTGTGTAGTGTGTGTAGTGTGTGTAGTGTCTGTAGTGTGTGTAGTGTGTGTAGTGTGTTGCATGTATAGCCACATGCGGCTGCTCACCTGCAGTGCCTCCAAGAAGCGGAAGGAGCCCAGGCGTCGTCCCCTAGGCACCAGACAGAACGTGGAGTTATGCAGCATCTCTTTATAATCATACCTGCAGAGAGAGAGAGAGAGAGAGAGAGAGAGAGAGAGAGAGAGAGAGGAAAAAAGACAAAATACATACAGGATGAGCCAAGGCAAGATGGCATCCGTTCAACATCCTGTTTTATTTTTTGCTTTTGGCGGGGGGGGGGGGGGTTTCAGGAAATCTCAATCTGTGCACCCCCTATGTACAACAACCCCCCCCCCCCCCCCTTTACTCCACAGGAACAGCCGTCTGTAGGGGGGCAGAGGTCGGAGAGGGTGGCAGCAGGCTCCGGCTCCGACCCGCCACCCAGGGACTCAGCAGGGTTCACCCCAAACCAAACCGCTCAGCCACGAGGCTCCGGTCAGATCCCAGAGCAGATGAGAGAGGGGAGGGAGAGACGGGAGGGAGACGCTCACAGCCACTGGCATTCAGACGAGCACAGGCGAGGCGGAGGCATTCAGCACACAAACCAAAAGGGACTGCATTCATTCACCAGCAACATATTGTTTTGTGAGGAGAATGAAGCTGTAACAGCTCTTCTATCAGGAGGCTTCCCCTTTACTGTGACTAACTTGCCCATGTCAGGTTTGTCACTATAAAACCACGTACTTGGGAATTACCCCCCCTTGGAGATGCACAACCTCTTCAATTACTCACAGCAAGTCCTGAACAGCTGCCAACAAGCGGTACGAGAACACATCAGATTCAAACAATCCAATTAAAACTCAACCCATCATGACCTCTGTGTTGTCAATCAGGTTGTTAAAATAGGGCAACAGTGTCCTAGAGTGAATTTGGTTCCAGCACTGAACATTGAGAAGTGGGGAGCACAGTCAAAAGAATGCTCTTCGAAATCCCTCCTTTTTAAACATGGCAGACCACTCTTCTCCAGTGCTGTGTGTTAACCTCAAAACACAGGAGATATAAATGTGGGGATTATTCAGAAAAAGAGAAAGACTCAGCGAGAGGGAGAGAAAGTGAGCGAGAGAGAGAGAGAGAAAAAAAAACCTGAACAGCCAAACGCTCCGAGCAAAGTTTCAGTCAGCACTTGGATTAAGGGCCTGTTTGGAATTCCTGACATGACATTCCACTCACCCCCCCCACCCCCCGACCCAATCTCTCTTTTACCTAAATCCTGCCCCCACCGCCAACGAACCAACTCCCCCCCCCCCTCCCCTCTCCCTCCTATACCTACGGTCTTCTCCCTCTCAGGGCGATGAGTAATCAGCTATGCTGTGCATTCCTCCGTTCAGCCCCCCGGTGCTTTCTTGCCCAGTCTCCCTCCATTCCTCTCTGGATCAGCCCAGCCGGCAGGCTGCAAGCTAGTACCTCTGGGGCTCCAGCACAGGAGCAGAGGGGGGGGCCAGGAGGACACCCCACCCCCATCTACACCCCCCATCCACCCCACTGGCCGACCCTAGTGTCCCCTGCCCTCCCCTCCAGCGCTCTCATGTTCTCAGCAGGCTCAGGACCACCCTTCTTGGAGTTAGCCGATATTCCGGGCTAATTCCCCTCAGGAGAATGTTAATCAGCCCATTGTTCAAGGAGGGGGATTATTCGACTGGGAATTTATGTATAGGTGTGTGTGTGTGTGTGCGCGTGTGTGTGTGTGTGTGTGTGTGTGTGTGTGTGTGTATATATACACACGTCTGTGTATGCAAGAGATAAAGGGAGAAAATGTGTATGTGTGTGTGTGAGAGATAGAGAGAGATGAGAGAAACACCATCCTCAGGCCAAATGACCAAAATATTTAAAACAAACAAACAAAAAAACATTTTGAAAGGACAATAAAAAAAAAACACACAGGCCCTAATTTATTCCACTGGAGAGTCTCTCGTCCAACAGACTCGCGGATGGCGTGTTTTACACTCGGCGTGGTTACCAGGGCGACGGCACCCTCCCGGGTGGCGGCGGCTGCCATAAATCAGATTAAAAAGGAAATGAGAGCTCACATGGCGACCATCGGTTGCCGCCAAGCTGCCAACCTGTTTGTAATGAGGGTGTAATTAGGACAGGACTGAACCCCGCACTTATCTCCCTTTCTCATGGAGGCGGGAGAGGCTCTCCGGAGACTCAGGAACGCCGGCAGCCCCGCCATGCTACACGGCGGCGGCTGCGTTCCTCACCCTCTCATTCCGCACTGGGGACATTCCCACACCTCCAGCAGGGCCCCCGAGACGCTAGGAAAACAACTCACAAGATCAGGAAGGAAGCGGGGGTGAAATATGATGCGGAAATTGAATCGATCCAAATCTTTACGTTTCGGAATTAGCCACCATTCCTTGTGTTCCGCTAAATAACACTCATCATAATCTGTGTCCTTATTGCATTCAGAAGTTGGGAGTGGAGAGAGGAGGAGGGATAAGAAATCGTCCTGGGGGGGTTGAAGGTTGCTGTCTGAATGGCTCATTTTCTTTTATAATAAAAAAATTGCACCTCAAACTCCTAGAGGGGATGTGAGGAATTAGTGAATATAGATATATATATGGGTGTGTGTATGTGTATATGTGTATTTATATCTGTAAACATGCATATGTCAGAGACAGGGGGATGCCGTGATGCTTATTTTTGACTGCCTATTTTTTTATTACTATTAATTTCCATCTTGTCTTTGTTTTCAAAATGTGACATATATGTAATGCAAATATATTGGATCACATCTGTATCATTTATACTTGAGTGTGTTTCAGGCATCATTTCACTGATGCCACAGGAGACTCAGAAGGCACTCTGTGGATAAAGTGACATTTGATGGCAGCCTGAGAGATCATCACTTTCCACTCCATTTGTCTCTCTCTCCATCCTTCTCCCTTTCAAATGGCAGTTCTTTTGTCTTGCTGCTCCGCGTGGCATTCGCCGTCCGCTTGTTCTTTTTAAGCGCCGCACGTCATCGTTTCGACGCGGGTAGGCGGCGATGTTCTCACTCTGTGTGTGAGCACTCTCGGCGTCCGCAAACATGTAATCTCTCTGCCACCTCAGCAAAGGATGCTTTCTAAAAAGGCTTAAAAATAGAAGGCCCTTTTACGTCAAAGAACAAAAAGCCTGCGCCTTACGCCCCTCTGACACCTGATTGTGCATCCCCCCGCCACACGCAAAGTCGCCGCGGAGTGCCAAGACGTCCAAAAATGGGGAGGCTAGTCGGTGTTGCCGCGGTTGTTTACAGCGCTAGCTACAACGAGGCAGCGGGTGGCGGCGGTAAACACAGAGCGAGGAGGCACTCCAGGCTCTGCAAGCAAGCTGGGACATTTCAGCTGCTGTGACAAAGACTGCAGCAGCAGCAGCACCACACGGTCCACGGCTAGCAGGCCTGTGAATAAATCAAAAAAC
Organism: Sardina pilchardus; assembly: GCF_963854185.1. Taxonomy (NCBI): domain Eukaryota; kingdom Metazoa; phylum Chordata; class Actinopteri; order Clupeiformes; family Clupeidae; genus Sardina; species Sardina pilchardus. Next base: position 18,536,644 of record NC_084999.1, on the reverse strand, counting down.
GGAAACCATTATGGTCAGAGGCCACGGATGCACTTTGAGACCACCAGCGTGCTTCTCGGCCAATTTTCTCCGCCAAGAGGATATTTACAGTATGTGCGGGGACACACAATACATTCTGCAATATTTCAGGCAGGGCCTCAGATCCGGCACGGCGTTCAATCGAGCCGGCCACAGAGTGTCTTTAACTTGACCGCCCGTCAGTCTCAACGGCACGTTCGCTCCTCTACCACAGCGCACAAACAGCTGACAGCCATAACAGCAGAGAGGTACAATGACAAAGAGAAACCAAAAAACAAACAAAAAAAACCCGTCACACGTCAGTTCCTCGTTTGACTCCAGGGCACTAACCAACAGTTCTCTTCTTCTATAACAACAACAGAACGTGTGAGCTTCAAAATGACACAAGGCCATTGTCCAATGTCTTTCACGTACAGCTCACGATTAGATATAACTCAAGGTGATGACCATGGGAGAAGGCTAAAGTTGGGCGTGAAGTACAAAGTCCTGATATACTTTGGGGCCCTAAGCACCACAGACTTGTCTACTCAGGAGAGTAAAGAGAGTGAAAGAGTTCTGGCTACACACAGAGAATTTGACTTGAACAGAGAGAATGGAGTAAGAGGAGAAAAATGAACAGACTGACTGACAAAGACAATCGCAGGCAAGAGAAAATAACAAAAGGAGAGAACGAATGACATAGACGAAATGACAAGAGAAACAAAAGGTGGAAAGGAAAACAAAAAAGAGAGGGAAGAAGAAGGAAGAAGAGAGAATGAAAGACGTGAAAGAATGGGAAGAGTGCGCACCGGGTGAAACAGATGGTCAAACGCGGACGCCGGACCTCCGGGGTGACCGGCGGCTATAAATCAGCTCTCGTTAAGGTGCTCATTAATCACATCTCTATTGTGATCCACACATATTAATAACAACTCACACACACACACACACAGAGACACACACACACACACAAACACACACACACAGAGACACACACAGACACAGACACACGTACACACACACAGATACACAGACACACACAGCACCCCGCTTGACAAACAGTCTCCAAAACAAGTGAATGGCACCGAGACGAGCTGGTCCTGAACCACCAATCAATGCGCCGGCCTGGCCAGGGAGAATGGAAGAGCTCCAGCGGCCCAGAAGGACGGTCTATTTAAGGAGGCCGAGTTGGCTGATAACGGCCCCATTGATTGTGTTCACGCTGACGATTTCATTTGCTCGGAGCTGGCAGGGACAGGAGAACAAAATAAAGGCATTAATTGAGTGTGTGAGCATGCACGCGATAAACAAGAGGATAAATTGCCCAGCTCTTGCACACTTGGGCACAAACACCAATCGGATTTTTGTCTGGAGGCTCGACACCGATCGGCTTTTGTAACTCCTAAATGCCACGTCGTCTTCAAGACATTGGAGAAATGTGCAGACGGAGAATGCTAGACTTAGAGCTTGACTCAGACTTTGAGTCTAGTATTGAGGTTATCATTCGGGGGCAATTTCCCGACTTCTTTGAAAGCCCGTGCAGACTCGTCTTCGCTGGAGCCCAATCAGCGAGACAAAGGGCAGGAGTGAGGGACGAGATGGGGCGAGGGAGGAGGGGGGGTCGGGGCCAGAGCAGTGACCCCTGAAGCAGAGGGGAAGAGGGTGTGCCCTGGGGCAGCTGGCAGCCAACACACAAACATCTTAACAAGCTCACTGAGAGCCGCCAGAGCTGAAAATGAGTGTCTGATCAATCAGCACAGCAACAACAGCAGAGACAGCCACACACACAAGCGCGCGCGCACACACACACACACACACACACACACACACAGACGGAGAGAGAGAGAGAGAGAAGCCTAAATTAGATCTCTGCCTCACAGAATTGTTGAATGTGCTTCTTTGTGTGTGTATCTGTCTGTCTGCAGACACCTAGGCTACAGCCATCACAAATGAAAAAAAAAGGTTGCTAAGTTGGTGTGTGTGTGTGTGTGTGTGTGTGTGTGTGTGTGTGTGTGTGTGTGTGTGTGTGTGTGTGTGTGTGTGTGTGTGTGTGTGTGTGTGTGTGTGTGTGTGCGTGTGCGTGTGCGTGTGCGTGTGCGTGTCCTCTTTCACTGTCGTCCTCAAGGGCATCAAGGTGTGTCTGTGTGACAGAGACAGAGAACCAAGATGCAGGGAGAAAAAAAAAGAAACAAACATTCTTGCTGGCTGACAAGACAAGACGCGCTGTGGACAGGGTCGAGCCCTGTGCGGACCCCTGCCATCTGGCTCCTCAGGACCGCTCTCCTGACGCCTCAGTGAGGGCTGGGACGACGGCCACATGCCCTCACCGGGTCTTACGGCCCCTCCGGACCATGACAAGCTTTGACCAGCGCGGCCCGGTCCAATCCGGCAATGACATTTCGGTTTACCTGCTACATCATTTCAGCTTCACAGAAGTAAACTCCATCTGTGCTCAAATTTGAGTCATATTTGGTCACATGCAGTAGCACTGGGCCAAGATCCCTGCTAATTAAGCTCCACACTGAAATATTTAAGCCTTCATATTAAGGAGATGGTCTTCAGTAAAGCTCAATTTGGAGATGTTTATTTCATAAAATGGAGAGGTTTTTACATCAGCTCGCTCAGTGGGTGTTTTGTGGTGCAGCTTTGAAGAGGTGGAATGTAAAAACAGACAAACTATCAGTCTGTTGCACTTTCTCTTTAAGGTTTGCACAGGAGAAAGCCAACTTGAATGTGCACTTGAAGATAACATTCTGCTTTTATAGCCCATCATGCCAGTTTTTTAATCTGTTCTTGCTCTTCTGAAATCTTCCCAAAGCCATTTGGTTCTACACAAGAACAGGAAGATGCTTCTGGATAAATGAAGCCGATGGAAGCTCTCCAAGGGATACAAAACTGGGGCAAACCTGCTGTGATTGCAAGCAACAGCCACCACCCACCCCCCTTCCCCACCCAAGTGATGAGCAAACAATGAAAATATGGTACAGGACGGACGGCTGAGAAATAGGGGCCACTTCAGATGTCGAGGCAATCAGATTTATTCCCACACAGAGGCCCGACAGTGAAGACTCGCACCAAAAAGTGTGAAGAGGTGAGATTGTTCTGTAATTTTTTAGTAGCCTAAATCTTGCCAAACCAATGTGGTTTTGGCAGATAAAAAAAAAAAATAACTCCAATAAAAGTGATGAGTGAGTGACAGTGAGAAGGGGAGTGCAGTGAAGTGAGAGGCAAAGAAACGACAGAGAGAGGGAGGAAAGAAAGAAATACAGAGTGAGTGAAAGTAAGAAAGGACAAGTGAAGGGTTAGAGAGAGAGAGAGAGAGGGGGGGGGGGGGAGAGGAGCTTTGTAAATGAATGTGTCCCCTTTCCCCTCCTTTGAAGATTCTCCATTGCGTTCTGCTCTGAGTCTGTGTCAGGAGGCTGATCTCTTCTGGTCCCATATGGAGAGTTTAGTGTTGCTAAGAACATGAGTTCGAGCCAAAGGAATGTCAGCCTCAAAGGCAGTCAGTGAAAGTGAATGTCATCAAATGTGGAATGGGTAAAAAGAAACAGCCAGCTTGCTCGTTCATGCACCACACACACAGACACACAGACACAGACACAGACACAGACACAGACACACACACACACACACACACACACACACTTCAACAAACGTCTGAACTCCAAACCCTCTTTTCTCTCAGAATTTGCTAAAAGCCATGAAGAAAACCTTAGCTGCAAACCTTGACTGAGCCGGTTCATGAACTACAATAACATGCTCAAAAAATGCCTGAATCAAAAAAGGCAAGCAAATTGGGCCTGCGTCACTTTGCAGTCGTAGCTACCTACTCTGACCGATATAGCTGACCAATCCGTCATGTCAGTCAATCAATTTACAGCAACTGGGAACTTTTAAACCTGACTGTAATTTGATGTGTTTTTCCCCCTCAAGAAAATGCTCGGAAGTTAGCGTTCTTATTCTTACTAATGGAAGTTAGTAAGAAATTATGCCAACTTTGATAACAGCAGCTCTCTGAGCTTCAGTGCCATGGAAATCTTTCGTCACAACCTTAAGACAAACTTCCTGGAGTCTGGAGGTCCTTGTTTATCCTCCTTGTCCTCAAATCCCCATTACTGACAAAAACAGTGCCTTCCCTTTAACACTGACAAATATTTCCTGTGGAACATCCTAAACCAAACTCCAAAACTAAAAAAGAAACCTTACAAGCCAACAATGTTAAAGCATGAATTGTCAGCAAAGCAAAGATGAGGCACAAAAAGCTGTGGCATGTCAGATAGAACCACAGGCAGTCAAATTTGTTGTCATGAAGCGAATGGCTTCTGAACAGCTTTGAAACCAGTTTAAAGCTGCTATGATGACAAAAGAAACTAAACAAAGAATGGAAGAAGTTTACAACAAATTCAACACAACTCAAAAGCAAACATCTGTAAAAGGCAACGCTCATTAACAAGTGAATGCCTGGGCAAAACCTTAAGGGTTTAATTTGCTTTCCAGATGCCGTAAAAAAAATAAATAAGGCCCCTTGCATCAAAGGCGCCTTTTTTTTTCCAAGGCCCTGTTGCAAGTCCCAGGTCTCTTGTTTGCTGGCGAAGTTCAAAGCAGGCTTCATAAAACATTTACACCAGCTCTGAGTGGAGGCTCCCTCGGCCAACTCTGTGCCCTGTGACCTCAGGTTAATTTATCTAATTACAGCACAAAGGATTCGCACTCCGCGCTCTCTTCCCTCTCTCTATCCCCCTCTCTCTCTCTCTCTCTCTCTTTGTGTAGCTCTTTTCCATCTCTTGCTCGTGCTCTACGCCTTTCCGCACCGACAGGTGATCCGAGGTAGAGAGTGTGATTGTGAACGACACCCAGGGGATGGCTTTCGTGGAGTTCATTTCTAAACATGTGGAGTCGTGGACCAAAAAAAAGAAGGGGGAAAAAAACACTGTTTGCTCTCCTGAGGTGAACGTGGCACAGCACAGCTTGCACTATAAGATGAAAAAGGCTGTTTTTAGTTTGCTTATCAGTCAAACCCTGCCATGTATTTTACTGTATCAATGTATGTCTTTTTGTGTGAAGCAATTCTTTTCTTGATAAGAGCCATTTTTTATTAGCTGAAAAAATTCAGAAGTTCAGAAAATGAAAATATGAAAAGAATAAATATTATCATACGCAAAATATGCACAGAAAGTTATGAAGCAACCTTCAACAACAACAACAACAACAACAACAACAGCCACAAAAAAAATGTCTTAAATCCACATCCACTGTGTCAATGTGCTACGCTGCTTCCTGAGAGGGATAAGTTACACTGGACAGATAATTACACTGCTGGAATGCCTCAGTTCCCCAGCCAGAGGGGGGTCAAGGAGTGCAAGTCCGAGCCAGAGAACAGTGGGAAGCCCTTAGAGAGACAGCAGCACCCAGAGCCATTTCTCCTCCAGCCGCCCCCGAGACCCAGAGACGAGCTCACTCGAGGGCCCAAAGAAATTGGCAGCGCTCTGCCCATGCCATGCCATGGCGTTTGAGGGGCAACGTTATGGCAATGCTTGGCCTTGGCAAACTAACTAAGAATTTATGGACCCAATGTTTGCCCTGAATTTTTTTTTTTTTTTTTTTGTACATGCAAGGGTGGCCCTATGGAAAACCCAAGGAAACGAACACCTCAGGGGTTCTCAATTGGCCAAACAGTTCCAGTTGATGTGTAGGGTCAAGTGTGCACAGCGAAAGGAAAGCCACGCGCTCGGCAAGTCTGATGAAACCGCAAAGATAGAGTGGAAGGGCTGACGTGGTTGAGAGATCATGAGGTAAACCTCTCCCTTTCCCTCTCTTTTTTTTCTCCCTCCCTCTCTCCCTCCCTCCCTTTCTCGCTCTCTCCTTCTTTTAGTGTCCTCACCACAACCAGAGAGCCTGCCATTGACGGGCCCGAGCAACTCCTGTTATTTTAGTCGCTGAAAGCAGTACTCCCGCATGCATTATTCATCGCAGGGGGAAGCAACGACGACAGAGAAGACAGGCGAACAAGGAGACAAGACACAGATCAAGAGCTGATCAATGCTCTTGTCATTTCAAATGCCTTGACAAGGCATGGCTGGCTAGCATCGTGCAGCTTGTCTATTCACTTTGCATATAATATTTCAGCAATTCAGTTCTTTCGACGAGAACAACAAAAACAAAATCACTGCAACTGAATAGAAGATGGCAAATGGGTTATTTTCGGGTGGCCCCCCGAGAAGTGCTAAAAGCCAGCAATTTTGCAAGTTCACCTAGGATGCTCACATTAAAGTTTCGGAGGCATTCAAAAATTCAAAGTGCATGCCAGTCGCCTAACAGAAAGACCGGCTGAGACAACAACACTAGGTACAGTCCAGAGCTTGTGCAATCTGAATCTACCTGGTGCCAAATAGAGGGGGGGATATTTGAGACGACCCATCGGAAAGGGCAAAAGGATTTCCAGGAATGCATTCACATGCAGTGTCCATAATCCCTGGGGTTGGGGGGGGGGGGGGGGGTCCCTGGGAGGGCATGAGGGGAAGCGAGGCACGATGGGGGAACAATGGGTTCCTGCAGAGTGAGACGCAATGATCCCTGAGGGACGTTCCCGAAGCGGCAGTGGACAAGGAAGAGCCTGGACTTGCACCCACGTGCCAAATCCTCCGGAGAGGGACTGTGTGGGAGAGAAGCGTCTAACGGCTGTTGCACCTATGGGAATGCCTGTAGCATGCAAACAACACAAAAAAAAGCCTTTGGAATTGACCAAGGGTGTGATTTGCGAAGAGTTATACCGACGGCGTTGGCTCAGCAAGACCTCTACACGAGCATTGCCTGCGCAGCAGGTAGCGAATTCTATCTGCACTCTCCTTCTCCCCTGCTAGCTCGCGCTCGCTCGCTCGCTCGCATGCACACGGGCAAAAGAAAAAGAAAAAAGCCCCAGGAGTCGATATTACCCGACGCGTCACACCACATAAGCCTGGTTAATGCCTGCCCAGGCCAGCGCTGCGGGCAGGTAATTAGTTTAGCAGCGGGGCAGATGAAAGGCGCGGAGGGGCAGGGGGGGGGGGGGGGGGTTGGGGGGGTGGCGCGCAGGTCGGCTCCGGTGGGTTACGGAGTAGCACGGGGAAGTCAAAAGTTTCACCCAGGTGGCAGGACTCGCCGCGGCGCTTTTATGAAGCCGGCGCCCCGAGCCAGGCTGGCCTGCGGGGGAGCCGGCGAAGTCCTGCGGGGAGGCCAGGTGTCACGGACCGGACCCCGGCGCTAGCCGGCGCTCTCATTTCCAGCGCCGCACCACCAGCCTGTGGGTCTGGCTGGTGGGAAAAGAGAAAGACAGGAAGGGCTAACAAAAAAAAAAAGCTAGCTCCATCCTTTCATATTTATTTTTCCTCCTGACTGCCAAAGTGGGACATTTGTGCGAAGAAAATAAGAGGGCAAAACGAAAAAGGAGGCTGTTAGTGTCTGCCGCATACAGAGTGTTCATTATGTTTTTTGTGGGAAGAGTGCCGGCACGGTCATTAATAATGCAATCCTCTGAGAAGCGTGTGTTTACAAAGGTATATCACCAGAGGTGCAAAACTGAACCACTGGAAAGAACACATGACTATAAAAACACAAAGGAAACTATGCTCAACAGCTATGCATGCGCTCATGGTCACAAATAGTCACACAAACATATATAGAGAGAGGCTGAGAGATAGATTGAGGCACCAGAGAGACAGAGAGAGAGAGAGACAGTGAGAAAGAGAGACAGAGAGACGGAGTGTCGAAAAGTCCAGACAGGTAAGGCAAAGGCAGACACCAGTGATCCCTTGGGAAATGCAACCCAATCTCCCACCATCTCCAGCATTCCCTGCGAGTGGACAGAGGCCAAAGCACAAGTCCACTCAAGCAGGAGCCCAGGCACACAACCCAAGCATGTGGCAGACAGGGAAGGCGACAGACGCCATTGGAACTATCTAAACTTAAAAACAAAAACAACCAGGAACCACCGAGGAAAGGGTGGGGAGGATATGGCGTTTGGAAGATTCAGGGGAGTTGCGTGCCATGCTGCAACAACATGGCAACATCCGAGGAAGCACAAATCATGACCTCATCCTCCAGACATTCGGGAACGTATAACATATGCCGCATCAGGGCACGCTTTGGGAGACTCTTAACATGCAAATTGGGTCTCCAAGAAACAATAAACAAAGCAAAAACACAGAAAACACAATTCTGTGTGTGAAATGTGAAACAAATGCAAATCAAAAACAACTGAAAAAAAACAATCCCTTCAGATCTTCGCATCAGACATGCCACGGGGTCACCCAATATTATGCTATACTTGGTGTGGAGGTCTACGCAACACAACGCTAAATGATAAACACAAAGAGACAGAATGTGGGAGTGGGTACGAGTGGCACAGTGTTCTGGGAACCCCCGGGCGGTGGGAGACTACAGAGCCGTCTGTGTGGCAACAGTTTGCCCTGCTAAAGTCCTCCGGAGGCGGCCCTTATCTCCGCCCGTGTAGTGGACATGGTGAAATGCGGGGTGAGGTGAGAGATGGTGTCTAGGGTGTCGCTCTGCAGCAAGAGCCGCCTATCTACCATCAGCTGGCTTGGGGTCAGAGATGGCGTGTCGCGCGCCGGCGAACAATAACACCCCCCCCCCCCCCAAAAAAAACTGTTGAAAATGGTCGTTCCACTGCAGACGTATGTGCACCAAGTCAGATCTCACCTCACAGTGGCCAACAACAACAACAACAACTCGCAAGAAGCCACACACTAAGACTGTCATCAGTGAGAATCTGAAGAGTCGATTTCTTCAAATCTCCAGAGGAGATCTTTCCAGGTCAGTGGAAAGAAAAACACCACCTCAAGTGTTCCGGCACGATAAGGATGCCAAATATGTTGATTTTTTGTCATGATAGGCAAACTTGTTCATCTCGACATCACGACCGCAGGGAATTTCCCAGCTATCTGAAATCATGCGATGATGGTTCGGTGAGGGTTTATTGATCGATAAAGAAGTGCCTAGGTGAACAGCAAAAACACATGCTGCAGTTCTGGCGCACTTTAAACAGGTATAGTTTCCACTAATACTGTACATTGCATTCATATATACCCTCTGGTGAAGATACTAAGCAGTATGTGAGCCTCTTTGACAGCAGCTAGTGCCGTGTGACTAGATTTCAAATGATAAGCTCATTCTTAACCACGTAAGCCATCAGCTTGCTGACTAGCTGAGAAGAGCTAAGGTTCTCACGCCCGTGCTTACAGCCTGTGGTTCCAACAGTAGCAGGCTAACAAGTGCAAGTGGTGGGAAATGTCACATTTAAATAGGTTTTTGTGCTTCTTGGACATTGGTCAGCGGAGCTGGGGTTTGTGCTTTGTTAAAAGCACTTGAAGCCTGGCTGCGTACAATCTCCATAATCCTGACCATCATTTGGCTCACCAAAGAAAAAATGCCATTTCTATAGTGACAAAACCCTTTCTAGAGTTGTAATGGCAATGTTATTATGAGCAACTAGCAACATTGAAACAAAAATATGAAAGAAAATGTCTTTCTAGTTAGTAGGTAGAGAGGCTTTAGTGTTGCTAACTTGAAAGGTTTCATCATGAATAGTAGTGGTGGGGGAAAAAATCGATTCTGTTCAGTATCGCGATATTTTGTGCATGCAATTATATCGATACGAGTAGCTCAAAGTATCGCAATACTTAATTATATAATTTAATTATCTATTTTACTTTTATTTGAGGCGAGTTTACTCAGGGTTTACTCTGATGACATTAAATATGCTAGATAGATAGATATATAGATAGATAGATACTTTATAGATCCCCAAGGGGAAAATTCAAGATAATACGCTCACAAGGTGGCGCTTGTTGTGGCGCTTTATTTGGCATTCAACGGCAATTTCTAATTGAAAGTGTGGGTGTGTTTCGGTTTTCAACAAAAAGCAAATAGTAAGGACCTTAATATGCACCATGCCATGACAAAGTGATTTGAACAGTGTTATTTTCCTTATTTTTTGTAATGCCTTCGAACAATATGAGAGACATGAATAGCAATATATTGCAGAATCGAATTGCAATACTTGTTGTATCGCAATATGTTTAGAATCGCAATAATATCGAATTGTGGCCCAAATATCGCAATAGTATCGAATTGTCATTCTTTTGCCAATTCCCACCCCTAATGAATAGTCAACTCAGTTTTTTTTAACAACAACAAAAAAAATCATGCCACCAAAAATGGAAAAAGGTCTCGCAAAGTTTCTCATAATTAATGCACAATAATGCATTTGAAAAATAAAAATCTTGAGGAGCTAAACCGATTAGAAGCTCACGGATAAATAATGTAGACAAAGTAACTAAATACATAAATAAATAAACAAACAGACAGATAAATAATAAGCATGTGTGACTTTACGTCTAAGGATCAGACTCAACTGGGGAGCGAGAGATGTGCTCGGAGAAGACAGATAGATCATTAATATCCCAGCATTCTTGGTGTGAGTCATCCTACAGCACTTCAGCACTCGGTGGGTGTAGGTGGGCGGATGCAGCAGTTAGCCCCGAACGCTGACGGGCAGAGTACCACCCCTGGGCCGATTAACATCGACGCCGGTAATCCCTTTTGCCCGAGCCGGTCCAGAGTGGCAGTAAGAGGCAGGGAGAGTGCACAGGGCCGCCAGCGGATTATGAATTTTACAAAATAGACGCATAAAACTCGGGATTTGCCTACGGTCTTAACTCTGCTTTACTTTTCCTTGTAGCGTTCAAAAACATATTTCATTGTACACGAGGGATAATTGCAAAAAGCCTTGTCACAGCGAGGAAGCCAAGCTAGCACGGAGCTTCACAGTTGAGATTTAGCGGTGGTGGATGGGGATGTGTGTGTGTGTGTGGGGGGGGGGGGGGGGTGCCACATCCTGGTCACGCACAGGCTCAGGCAGACGGTGAGGCACGCCACGCCACAGGATCGTCATGGCACTCCGTGCACACTGGGAAATATCACCTCCCCACTTCCCTGGGAGTGGAGTCTGCCGTCACCTGTGCTGGCCTGCCAAGGGCCACACACATACATCATCCTGCCATGGCTGCGCTGGGGAGAGGCTCAGCAGAGCCAAACGGGACAATGGCCGCATTGGCCGGTGGCCTCATCCTACGGTCCACTCAACAGCCGCTCGTTCCCAATACCGCATGCGTTCCCTCCAGAAAGAGTCCGAAGCTAACAAAAAAACACACAACGCTTAACGCCTCAGATCCAGCATTGAGGGTGAATAATTCAGCTGAACGCAGCAAAGTCGGTGGAAGGAGGACTGACAAGTCACAGCGACCCCGAGCCACTGTTAAACCGGAAAGGAGAGTGAATGCTGAATGTGATTGGAGCATTTCCTTATTTTGAATGAATGAACCTTTTAGCGGGGAAGCCGGGAGAGTAAAGATTTACACGTATACAGTTTGTCTAGTCACATTATTTAAGATTGTTACATACCTCACCTCATAAAACCTTTTTCAGGACTGCTCTATGTACAAAAAAAGAATGAATAACAACAATGATGCCTCTGAATGCACAGAGGTACTCAGATTACACCAGAATCCAACACAAATGGGTAATGAATGGTATATGCCCGTGAGCAGTCAATATAGCCATTGGAAATGTAAGCCCTGGGAATCGTCGGGCAAATCTCGAGGCTTTGCTAGAGGCTCAGTGCAGCTGTTTGTAATGAATTGAGGATCCTCACATAAGAGGAATACCAAAACAAAAACCAAAGGCTTGTGGTGCCCTTTGAAACTCTTGATGTCTCGTTTTAGCCTCGTGCGCGTATCGGGTTTCGTGGCCCTCCTCTCAGAGATTTACTACTTCCACGGCTGATGAATGACTGGCACTTTGAACCCAGCTGTTAAGACCCCTTGCACTTCCTATATACCTCCAGCCCCGAGCCCCCCGCAACCCCCCCCCCCCACCCCCCACGCCACCCCCTGCCTCCCAATAAATCTCCGCCATGAAAAATGAGGGGGAAATCAATGGGAGACGAGAGCACAAGCCGTGGCAAGACTTCTGGGAAACGCGTGGAGCTGATGCGTCTCACATTCCACGGTCTCTGCAGCGAGGACCTTGAGCTGGAGGGTGTCCAATTAGACAAAAGAAAATAGAAAAATAGACTAGGCTCGACTCAAATGAAAAACAAGACGATGACAAATATTTTGAGGAACTGAACCAAAACTGAGCCAATGACAATGTTAAGGAGCTATCTTGTAAGAGATGTGAGAGAAAGGTGTTGAGAGGCTTTTTTTCTCGGTCGCTCTGAAGGATTAAGAGTGTGCGCCCCATGCAAAAATCACTGCCTTGAGGGCATTTTAATTGTTACAGCATGGAAACCAGGGAATGGGAGGTTGACTATGTCAATTAAAGTCTCATCCTCGGAATCAACCAAGACGGCATTTCATTGGACAGCCAATCATGCTGGTCTTCAGAACACAACACAGAGCAAGATTTGGCCTATTTTGGCATTCCCCCCAGGTTACCACTGTGTTGTGTAGCCCACACTGCAAGGCTGGGGCAATACCAATTTTCTGCAGGCAGGATGTCAGGCTACACAACAGCTCTAAGTGTGGAATTACGCCATATAAGACTGCAGTCATTCAATAACCCTTAACTAGATCTCCTGACAGTCTGCTCTGGAACCGATCCGTGCCAAATAAAATTCAACTACTAAACAGACTGGATAATTGTGGATAGATTAGCCCAACCTGGCCTTGGCAAGCACATGCAAAAAATGTGTGATTTTTGAACCCCCTTTTTCTGATCTACACCCACAACTCCATCTTTCCTTAATATTTAACCCACAATGTAAAGGTTAAATTGCACATTTAACCGTAACATTCTTTCAACTGTTTAGACAACAGTAGATATATTACTATAAGCAAGCACTTTTCTTTTCCAAACTTTTTAGGTATTAATCTGGATTGGTTGTGTAAAAAGATAGAATTTCATGTCGATTAATCAATGATAATGAAGTTTGATCTTTGCATTAAATGTTAACATTTAATACTTGCACAAAGTTCCAGATCTCCACATCTGTCAAAAGACCATGTGATATAACATACACTCTAAATGCTTCCTCCACACATTTCTACATGGCAAGATGTTTTATACATAGTTACATAAGAATCCAATCAATCCAAATATGCAAAAAAGTGAAAACTGATCTGACTGTCTTTTCATGTCAATAACTCCAAACCAAAGTTATCTGAAATTTGAGTGGATGGGGTTCAAACCATTGGATGACCTGACATGAAATTCTGTGTCAGAAAAAGGTACAGTCCGCTTCTTAACAGCACACACTGATATGAATTAAGTTTGGGGACTTTTTAATTAGAATTCTAATATGGGGTATACCAAAATTTGCCGTCTCTATGTTCCACCAAAGGCATCTATACAAATGAACAGAAATAGGTGGCAGAATTGTGTACATATCAGATGTGCAACATTCATTATTCTTTCTGCTTAAAAAGGTTAAACCAACAAAACCTCAAGAGGCGATACATAGAGTAGAGAATGACCTCAGTTCAGCCAGAAAGAGAACAAAGTCACCAAACCGCTGGAATCCGGCTGGTAATGGCAAAGCATTAATGACAACTCTCCACTCAGCACTTAACTCAGTGGAGGCTTAATGCCTATTGTGAGGCTGAGCGTTTAGGTGACGCAAGAGGCACTGACCTTTTTGCTTTGCTTACCCAGGCCTCTTCAGAGCACCCATTCTCTCCCCCTCATCAGGCATGTCCAGGCCTGGCCGGAGCCTCGGTCGGTTCCCAATCACACACACACACACACACATACACAGAGGCAGACACACACAAAAACACACACACACACACACACACACACACACACACACACACAGGGGCAGGCCCGCAAACACACACGTACATAAACTGAGGCAGACAAAAACACACACACACACACACAGGTGTGTGGCGTGGGAGGACTATGTAAACCACTCTTTGGCATCCTTCTTAGCATCATGTTCTTGTTGCATCAGACCAGGATCATTCTGTGCCATGAAGCGTGGCTCTAAGAGGCTTTGCCAACTTTCCCATTCCCAAGGTGGCCCGAGAGGAGGAGGGGAATAAAAAACATACCCATGAGGAATATGCAGCGAACAGGTTGAGAGAGTAAGTCACCAGTGCTCCCTCTCTCTCAGCCATGTCTCGAGCAGAATTTCCAGATAACAATTCCAAAACGGTAGTATTATTATTTCAAAACGGGTGCAGGGGAGAACAGGTTGGGGATCCTATGACTCACAGCTGAGAGGCTGCTTTCCGAATCAAGAGTGTAAAGGATAGGACCCCATGATGAAGAAAGCCAAGGTCAAGGCATTGACAGATCATATTTTCTCAAGACATGCCAGGCGTAATATCAGGCATCTGAACAATTGATTCTGAGAAGCCTGTTTAATTCCCCATCCATAAACCTTCTTAAGCCAAAGGATAAATTGTTCTAAAAGCTAACATGCCACAACAAAATGCCTCTGCCTCTCCCCTTGGTTGACCTTTAAATCAATTACACTGATGGATATTCCAGTGCTGTGAAGCGGCGGAGATGTTTCAAACAGAATGAATCATTCCGCAACTATAAATTAGTCCAGGCTTTTGTAGAGCATTCATGTGTTTGTGCTTGCTTAAATTCCTTATTAGCTGTTAGATATAAAGGATAGAAATGCATAAACATTAAAGACAAAAAGGGAGAACTATAATGATATTTGCAAGGCAATTATTATAACTCAGAACATTTTCTAAAAATTCTATTATTAAAAGGTCTGCACCTGTCAGGGATTTTATGCTATTTCAAGCCCATAACATTTTGTCATGTTCAGCAGTAATCATCTCCTCATGACCGCGATCTGCCCATTCTGTGATTACACTGTAAAAAAAAAAAAAAAAAAAGGTCTCGAAACACTCGAATAGTCTCGAAAAACTCGAAAGTGGGATCAGCCAGCCCTCCAAAGAAAAAACGAAACCCTGCGTGGAATTTCTCTGGGAATACTGAAGGTTGGAGTGAGAGTAGGAGTAGGAGTGATTAAAATATAATGTACTCTTTTTTTTGTCCTAATACATTTAACTATAAACATAAACACAAACAAACTTGACTTCCTGCGCAGTTCCTGACTGCATCTTTAACTCCAGTAAACATAGGCCATAACTCCATTCCACAACTATTGGCCACTCAGATCCGTACAATATTAAGCTGCAAGTGTTTATGACAGTGTAGAGTGTAGAATGTAGCAAGCAGGGAGATTATCAAAGCACTAACCAAGTCCATAAATAGATCTGAACTGGCATGATCTTGTGGAGAGGCTCATCTCGTCCAGCATTGCTTGGTAAACATCATTTTTGGCACGAGGGATGCAGCGTGTGGGCATATGACAGTGTTCGAAGGAGACACATTTCCAGATTACTGCAGAAAACGCTGATCAACAAGCATCCATGTTTCGGGTTGGTAATTAAATTCTAGGCCAGCCTTCTTCAATATAAAACCTAGGCTAGTTGACAATGTTTACATAACTTACCGTTATGCAACTAATTTGCCGTGGACCATAAGACTTGACCCCATGACAAGGATCTGAGATGCTAGCCTATTTCATTTAATTAAACCCTTATATCCAGAGCCCGTTTGCTACCTAAAGATTGTGGAACATAAAGATTTCAGCACAGCAACAACTGAGCCATAGGGAAAGTCCAAACCTTGTGTGAGCAGGAGATTACTTTTTTTATTAGGAAACATCTGCTTGGCCTGTAATTTATCTAAATGTCGACTAGAGCAATTTCTAAAGAGAAAAACAAGGATGGCGCAGATCCATCCTGTGTTGGTCTGGGACTCAAATGCAAAACAAGGTGACTGCTCTACCACCATCATGCCAAGCCCTTGCATTGTAACACGTGGCTTAACATCAACTTTATTAACCAGTCAGGAACACAATGGAACCTATTGACATTTAGTCTACTGTTTGCTGACTGTGGCCAGCTTGAGGGCTGAGTCGTGAGTCTCGTGTGTGTGTGTAGGTGTACACTACACACTTGCGTGTGGTGAACCTCCAACACGCCTTTTGGCCCGAGCAATGCTCGGCGTCGTCAACGCCTTCGGGTTCCACTTCCTGGGCTGGATCCGCGACAAGCCCCTGGTCTCCGCTCCCGCGCTCTCAGCCAAGAAGAAAAGGAGAAGGCAATCGGCAGGAGCCAGCGGGGATCAAATGCCAGGCCTAAAACCGAGAGCGCACAGCGTGTTCCTAATTAAGAGCCGCCGCCGCCGCTGTGGAGAGATGAAGAGAGAGAGAGAGAGAGAAAGAGAGAGAGGGAGATGGAGAGAGAGAGACCGACGGAGAGAGAGAGCGAAAGACAGAAAGAAAAAGGGAGATGGAGAGAAAGAGTGGAAGAGACAGAGACACAGACAGGAGCTGTACGGCGTGAAGGCAAGCTGACGTGAGCTGGCGAGATGTATTTATAGCGGTGGGTTTAATCCCAGGCGCTGGCTAAGCCATAGTGAGAGGAGAGCCAGGCAGTCACCGGCTCTCCTTCCTCCCGCTGCTCACAGCCAGAACCGGGGAATTGAGGGGAGCAGTGAAAGTAAGACAGTGGAGT
Organism: Sardina pilchardus; assembly: GCF_963854185.1. Taxonomy (NCBI): domain Eukaryota; kingdom Metazoa; phylum Chordata; class Actinopteri; order Clupeiformes; family Clupeidae; genus Sardina; species Sardina pilchardus. Next base: position 18,520,043 of record NC_084999.1, on the reverse strand, counting down.
AACGTAAAGGCATGTCAAGCTGCTCTCATAAGCTGGACATAAACACACACACACACACACACTCTCTCTTCCATTCACACCAAACAGTCTCTCTTCCACACACACACACACACATTTATGGGATTTAGAGGTAGGGGAAAGGGGCCATGTCTTCATCTCTTTGTATCAGTTGAAACAAAATGATTCGCAAGAGGCTAAGTAATATCTTGTCAGTCATTCCCATGGTGTTCTTTGTGAATGTGCTTCCAGTATTACTGCAGAATCTATACTTGGGGAAATACCAAATATAATTTGACTATGAGAACATCATTTACATGTGTATTTGAGTATAGTTTTTTTTACATACGATACATGCATTCCTGAAAACCCTACATTCATCCATATAAAGAGTATCCAGCAAATGTACACTTTGCTAACACAGTGTGACCAAACCATTGTCACAAGACAACATACAACAGGAAAGTCTCAGGAGCTGACACTGTACCCACAGCAAAGCAATGATGGCTTTCCCTCCCTATAGACTAGAGGTTTAAACCCTACTGGCCCCTGAGCAAACTCAAGTCAGCGGGCCTCATCATGACTGGTGCTGCCGTGGCTGTTGAACGCGCTGCTCCGACGGCGTGTCCCGCATGTTAAATGCCCGCTGTCCGCCCGCCTGCCTACCCCACTGCCAGGGCAGACCTGCGGCGCCCGCCATGCTTGGTTACCTCCCGCTCCGCTCCGTCAGAAACAGACGGCGAGAGGGTCTGTACGGTTTAGGTTTTAATGAACAGTTCCAGTGAACCTGTCCAACAACGTGCTGCGTCGGATGAAACCGCAGACACTTTCAAATCCTCTCATTTGTTTTTTTTTGTTATTTTTTAAACAGCTTTACTGCACACCAACGTTGCCGCTGACCGTGTCCAAACTCATATGACTGGACCGCAAATCTGTCTGGCACCGACTGACCACAATGGCATCAGTAGCAGGTAAACACCGGCTCTGTTTTCAGAGTAAATTCCCCACCTCATGATCTGGCAACCCCGTGAGTGGCTCGGTTGGCAGAACCCGGCGCCAAGCGCATCAAGGTCAAGGAATGCATTTCCAGTGGGCACATGTACAGTGAAAGGCTATGCCTCACCCCCTCCGAGCCCTGCGCACCCCTCTCTCTCTCTCTGCACAACTGCTAAATATAAACTCCACACAAACATCACACGGCGACCACAAGATCACATCTTGGTGTTCACCTTCCTGTGAATGCGGAGCGGAGATTGGGAACATTAGGGGCTGACGGATTTATTGGGAATTACGGAGCCGTTTATTGGGCAAACTCTTCCGACTTCCTCCTTGCATCCCGCTGTCACGCGGAGAGGACGGCACGGCACGGCACGGCTGGTGCTTTCCCACCCTTTCCCACTGCTCCAGCCATCTGGTTTCCAGATTCACGGCTCTTGATGGTAGAACTACAAACGCATAAATCCCCTAAGATCCACAAACTTAGGATCCAGCGCATTTACACCATTAAAAAAGTCAAGACAAGTTGAGTCTGATTAACAATCTAATGGATTCACCAACTTAGTTTGAATAGTGGAGCCTTTCGGCCTAGTTCTTTACTATTGGTCATACAGTTAAAATGGCGTGCTGTTATGGAACACATAACAACATCTGTTCACACTCCCACACATATACATAACTAAATGCACACACCACCGCAGTTCTCCTCAAGGTGCAATCCAATCATGTGGAACCTGGGGTTATTTATACAACTCTTTAAAGCATCATGACAACAGTCTCTTTGACTTCGCTGCTAAAGTTAAACGTTGGGTCACTAATTTTGTGTGCTTGAGCATTGGACCCAGCAACCAGTCACTGTTAAATTTTTACAAGACGCCTTGCGGAACCATTTCCCCAGTATGTAACATACCTAATTAGCAACAGCATAATGATGATAAGAAAGCCCATTGCCAAACACCATGGGAAGTCGGGCAGTTTCCCTGTGGTTACCTCATTACTGAGAGAAGATGAACACAGAGCACGGCGATAACATCATCACAAATTCACTCAGCGAGCGCTGGGAAACCAGACTCATCTTTAGTAGTAGTGTTTTCATTAGCCTCCTCCTCCGCATTCAGGGCAATTCATTGCTTGTGCATTCCAAATGAGAGGCCGTACTCAAACAATGTTCTTTCCCCTCCACCCCTTAAAGGTTTAGCTTTAGAAATACTGAATGAATGGGAGTTTCTCCACTGGTTTACAAAACGCGTGCTAGCAAAGCGCCCCCAGCCATCGGGGTCCGATGCAGACTCGTCCAGCTCAAAAGGCACAGGAGCGTTCGGTTTTCCAGGGAGGGGAGCATGAATCTGCCCGGAAGCTAAATGAGATGGAGCTCGCGCTCAGAAGCTCGGGAGCCGTCGAAGGGGCCATACGGGAATTTCCAAATGCGAGAATTCTCTGGCATGGGCTCAGGCTTGAAACAGAAATCCAAATCGACTTGTATCTGTGACTGAAGGCTCAAAACATAGACTAGCATAGCAGAGGTGGGAGGCGTGCGTGCGTGTGTGTGTGTGTGTGTGTGTGTGTGTGTGTGTGTGTGTGTTTGTTTGTTTGTTTGTGTGTGTGTGAGAGAGAGAGAATGAGTGTGTGTGTGGGGGTGGGAGGGGCTCCAACATGTTCAAACCTCAAACCTCAAAGATAAACAAACACCTGCCTCTTTGAGTGTCCACAGCAGGATTTACGAACACTGCATTCGTAAAGAGTGTGGTGCTTTCAAGCATTCGTTAGGCCTATACCCAGGAGAGACCCCTGAGTCTGCGTGGTATGGTTCTGATAACGAGGCAGTGAGGGATGGACGAATCCTCATTTCCTCCGGGTTCTCTGCACACAACTAAGAAAACATACCGAACAGAGATCAGCTTGGTGATCATCACGATTCAGACTAAAGTGTGGAACACCCTGGCCAGACTCACCTTGGTTGTAGGCTGTGAAGTAAGTGAAGTAAGGCAACACATGTGGTTATGTGCATGTTGCCAACATTAACTGTTCTACTTGCAATTATTTCAGGTGATGTTTCCACCAAGTAACTTGCAGACTAGCTCAGATCGTTCATCCGTGCCACATTACAGCATTGTAACTTAGGCTTTTAAAAGTGATGATAAATCTGGGCACTGATTGCCTCTCGATCAGTGATCTCACAATCCAATTGCAGAACACCACCAGGCATGCAAGATGTTTTGCACTTTCGCTCTGGGAGGAGAGCCTGTTAGTTTTGGGGCGGCTGATGTTTTCAGAGGCTGAATGTGGACCATCACAACTTCCTTGTTGTTAGTGACAGAGCAAAGGGGGATTTTGACACACAATGGGTTGTGGAGAGGGGAAAAAAACAATTACTTCCACCTAGTTAAACCACAGACTGCACTGTCTAGCCCACGCCTCTACAGATTCAGCTTATCCAACTACATTCTGCCTTCACAACATTTACATTTTGCCTTCTTCGTTCTAGTGTCAGTTATCCGATAGACAGCTAAAGCTTTGCAGCATTTAGTATTCACAAGCCCACAAAGTCAAAGCAAGGCCAGTTAACTCGGTGCGCTGGTAAGGGAAACCTCATCGCAAAGGATTGGGGAGCAGTTAATGTGATTAGGCTCGTTAATAGGGCAAACTCAAGTGCAAATCCACTGTTACATAATGCAACAGGCAGTGACTTAGACGGTGACCGGCCGCACACACACTACTTGCAGCTCTTCACCGAGAGGAGCAAAGGCCGTCTACTGAGAAAGCATAATTAAATAATAATAATAATAATAATAATAATAATAAAAGTTTAGGTTGCATCATAAGAAGACGCCCATATCTTTGACCAGCATTTCAAGGGTACAAATAATTGGCACACTTCAGTAAGCACAAAAATTGAAATAGAATTACTAATGTATCTCCAGTTCATTTGAAATTGGCTACATGACCCAGATACAGTCTTTGTAGAAGCATGCCACCAGTAGAAAGTGGCAGATGTGTGAAATGACAGAAGGCAGCATGGCCTATGCCAACTAATAGGCCACTTGCTCTTCAGGGGCCATTTTTACGTTGTGATTTGGCATTAAAGTGTGTGGCTTTATCGTTATTAAATCAAGCCAACACCATCAATTCATTCTGATGCAATTCTTCAGCGACAGAGCCAAAATATAGGCTATATTTTGTTTAATCTTCAAGATCAGCCCTACGAGCCAATACAAATCTTTGTGACAAAAAAAATAAGAGAGTAATAAATGAATCATAAAGTAAAAGTTTGCCTGAAGGGGAAACTAGGTTAGAAAGGACCAAAAAAACATTAGAAGAGCAATTTTACTGCCTGCCACTCATCAGTTGTTCCTCCTTCCGTGAAAATGCAGTCATCTCTTCCCCTCACTCCCGTATTTTAGCGCTTACCGTACAAGGCAATGCTGCTGACCTGTTCAGCTGCTGTCTCGGCAGTCAAAACAAGTCAAAAGCTAGCACATCATCAACGCTAACCAGGGCTGAAGCGCAGACTGAAAATGAAACGCATGCACAAAGTAGACACAACAGCACATCCTTGGATCACACACAAAGCAGGGTGTGTGTGTGTGTGTGCGTGTGTGTGTGTGTGTGTGTGAGCTTTGCTTCACTCCATTGTCTCTCCAAGCCACTCTTGTTTGTAAGTTCGCCCATCATTGCTCCACGCACTGGCATTTTGTAGCTCCCATTGTGTTCAGCTGACAGAATCAACTCAAATCTGGGCTGCTTTTCAAAAGGTCAGATGAGCTGCCTTAATTCCATTTGCACCAGTTAATGTCCTTTGGAAATTTCCCTCAATGAATATGCAGCATTGCAAATGCAGTCCAGGGACGTGGGTGAGAAGATCTAGTGGTGGAGCCATAAATTAGGCATGAACAGAGTTTAAAATTCAGCGTGACATTAAGTAGATGAAAACATGATTAAAATATTGCTGATAATTAATTCATCACTCTCAAAAACCACTAGCTTTTTTTTTTTTTTTTCAATGCACAGGAAGAGTCATGTTCAACAACTTCCTGCAACCGATCAGGCGGAGAACTCTCTGATCAGATCTCTGGTCTCTGAGCTGGTACAGTGTTGCCACAGTACGCTTATCAGAAGCAACTTTGGGCTTGTTTTTTGTGAAGTCACAGGTTGCGGGTTGTTTTGGGGGCGTGCTTTTAATGCAGTCGTTTTCATTTGGGCTTGCTTCGTATCTGTTGTTTCTGTGTAGATTCCACGTATAGCGCCTACAAGTACACAGAGAGGGCATTTTAACCTATGCCTCTGTGCTGTCGACTCTACGCTGTAACTGTAGGCTCCTCTAACATGACCGCCCCATGACCGCCCCGTAACATCAGGGTTTTCGGGGAGTGGATGCTAACTATTTGGTCTTGGGTCGCTTCTTTTGGGCTTATTTTCAGAGACCTGCTGCTTGCTTTTCATCATATGCCCTGGCAACACTGCTTGTACAGCCATGATGTGAGTGTGTTTTTAGGCCATGTTCCACAACTGGCACATCTGTGTCGTCTTTTGTCAATGTGCTATTCTGCAGCGCTCCGAAAAACAGCCACTTACAAAAACAGCTATTGCTGCCTGTCGGCAGGGGCATAAACACAGGGTTGTCAGAGGATACAAGTGGGATGTGTAGCATGTGTGCATATCTCCTGCATTTTAGAGGAATGGGGAGAGGAGGGAGGACAGGCCAGAAGAGCATTCTAAAAGACAAGACTCTGCTGCATACTCAGACGGGATCATAAAATACCCACACTCACCCACCCACCCACACACCCACACCCACACCCACACACACACACCCACACCCACACACACTTCTACCCACCATACAGACAAACACGGTCAGCATCCCGGAAAACAAACACTGGAATCTCTGCCTTTGAAGGCACACTGCTTTTTCTGCAAAGCTCTGCAGCTCACACACAGCAAATTACAGCCTTTCCTTTTGCCTCTAAATTCCAGGTTGTCACTTAAGCACTTCTGTTCGGCACAAGCAAGGTGTAGGTCTACAGACAACATTTTTACTTACTCGGAGCTGGCCTAAATTAACATTCAGGACATAGCCCATCTCTGCTGTCCACAGCAAATTCCAATCCTAAGTGGTGACATGCTTGTAAAGTCAAAGTCATTTGATTCATAGTTCTAGCGTGATACTCATAAAGTTTTTGAGCAATGCTACCGGGCAACCACATGATCGGTCCCGTGTACTCTGACTGGTTGATCATGATAATTTGCTTACTGATGCTTTAAGTCCTCAAGAAGAAGAAAAAAAGAAGCCCAATATCAATGGAAACGTACCCAAACAGCAATACTCTGTAACACTGCCCAGCAATACTGCTCTAAAAGTTGTCTTATGCATCACCAGCTTTCTAGTGAGCGCCATGGAAACCCTTGGAAGCTCAGAACAACCATGATGCCTTGTGGCAACTGGCTGGTCCCTCTGCACAGATCTGCCTTTGTATTAAAGGGGGGGAAAAATTAATAACAAATCTGGTAACCCCAGGTCACACAGCACAGCAACTCAAATGCCAAACACCAAAACGGCCAAAAACACCCAACCGCATCACCATGGCGATGGCACGCAATGTCTCCCATGACTCGGGAGGCTTCGCTCTCGTCGCGGGCAGAGGGCAGACGGAGAGGTCAAAAGGTCAAGCCAGCGCGCCGCGAGAGTTCACGCAGGACACCGGCGCACCGAGGGGCACAGCGGCAGGGTCTGGGAAATGCCTGTGCAAACAGGGGGAAGGCCTCGTTAGGCCTCCTTTCCCCCCGCTGGCACCAGGACCTTTGTTCCGCCTAATCCCTCGCAGAGCTCCTGTGCGACACACACAGCGCCCCGCAGTCGCCAGTGACAACAGGCATGCGGCCCCCGGGCCACTGAGCTCAGCCGGTGGAAACACGAGACGGCCGACGCGTTTGAGGGGGGGGGGGGGGGGGGGCATGGGGTGGATCCGCACTCTCTCTCCCCCTGCCCTGGTCTGGCCCGGCCCTCTCTCTCTCTCTCTCTCTCTCTCTCTCTCTCTCTCTCCCTCACCCGCCCCGGCGCTCCGCAACGTCCGCTTCCAAAAAGGAGACGGATGAGGGGATTGGGGGGGCTCCCGTAGTGGAGGCATGTCCGGGTACCCCTGAACTAAACGAATGCGCACCATGGTCTTTGCTTTAATCCAATTTCATCACTCCCAAAATGCACTGTCACTGAAGACACACTTTAGCCCATTTCACTCACATGCGGAAAATATTTAAGCCATGACATTTAACACGGGAGCTTTTCCCCCGTGAGGGCTGAACAAATATTTTTTTATAGATAGAACTCACATGCCAACAGAGTGGGTCACTGAGACCAACAACTGTACATCACCTGATGTTAAACATGCCAGAAGGCAGAAAGCTACAGTTTGTGGAAGCCAGAAAGTTGACAGGCTGTACATGTGAGAGCAACAAGTTACCCGGCGACCGACCGACAGATTCCAAATCATGCAAAACATGCACGTGTCTTCTTCAGCACTGACGTCACAGCTACAAACAAGTTCATGGAGTTTCTATCAGCGCTTTCCCCTGGCCCCTTAATCCCCCTAATAGCTATTCTTCTCAATCCTTTTATATCAAACCCCACAGCAAAGGCAATTCACCTCGTGAGCACGCACGCAACAACACTGAGGTCAGTGAGGTCATAATAATGATGATGATGATGATGATGATGATGATGATGATGATGATGATGGATGTAAACACCACCACACATTTTGGCTAAGACAACTGTAGTCTGAGAGTGGTGATGAAGGTTTCATGGGTTGTTGGCCCCACAACAGACATGAGTTCAGGTATTTGAATGCATGGATAACTGGTGCTAACTGCAACAAGTCGGCCAGAACACCTCAACCTTTAGAACTTAGGGACTTGTACTGTTTTCTCTAGAAAGGGCTTCCTGAAAGAGAAAGGGCTTCCTGAAAGTGAACGAGTTTCATTCATCTGTGATGCAATTTCATGCACGTGCCCCAACAGTGCCACAAGTTTCCATCTTCCCAATCACATTACAGTAAACTTAAAAACTCCCTCTGGGTCTTGTGACTGCACTTGGCAGTTGGTCATATAACACTTGGAGAATAGGCCCCCGGGTTATCCAGCCCTCTTTGACCGTGAAATGGACAGAGTAGAGGCTATGCAGAAACGCTAACATTAGACTGTCACACAAATATATATATATATATATATACATACGCACCCACCCACAAATAAACCATGAGTCATTTTACTGAGGCATCATGTGCTATGGGTGGCATCTGCTCTATTGGTAGTAAGAGGCCGATATAGGGAACAAATGGCCATGGCGAGTTCACCCAGTGGTTGCTGTTACAAGTGTGACTTTCACTTACTTGTCATACTCTGCGTTGTCCTTGTCACAGCGGGCATCCTTGTGCTTCTGCCAGTCTTTGCCATGTTTGCATGTGGTGAGGAGCACCACGTCCTCGGAGTTGTGGACATGATACAGGGCATTCCTGGTGTCCGAGCCTATGCCCGTGAGGTACCTTTTACCCTTAAACACCAGCACATATTTCCTCAAAGGTGGTATGTTATTGTACTTTAAAAAGCCCCTATCCCCACCGGTCCTTGGGTGATCTTTAGAGAATAGAGGAATGGACACGTCGAAGTTGGGCCTGAAGTTCTCGGTGCTTATGCTTGCCTTGGCGAGCATGGCCTCGCCAATATCGAAACCCAAATCCTCCGTGTAGTCCGGCCATGTCCCCGAGTACAAGTTAAATATAAGATGGTTCCGACCGTTATTCCAAACATGCAAGTTCTGGATCTTTGATTTCAGGTTGTGCACATACTGAGGAGACAGCTGGTCCCTATCCAAAGTGTCCAAGTTCAAAACAAACAAGCAAGCTTGCCCAGGGTCCGATGTGTAGAACCGGGATGCTTCAATGGAGGAGAGAATGTTTTGGTAACTTTCTGAGATTTTCTCACCCTTTTGCTGCGGGTAAACGTAAACTTTAAAGCCATTCTTTTTACAAAGGGAAAAATCAAAGCAGGAGTCCATGCGACACCGTTTGCCCCTGTACACCCCGGAATTGGCATCTCTCTTCTGCCTTGGCGACATGTGAACGTTGTAGTCCTCGGTCTCGGATTGATCCCAAGGAATGAAAGGCTGCAGGGGGTCCGAAAAGTGAGGCCAGTGCGGACTCGCATGATATCCACTGCGGCTGTGATCATCACGCCGGTTCTGGTTTCTCCTGGAAGCCGGGAGCTGCACCACTCCAAAGTAAAACAGTAAAACGACACATGCGCAGGCAGAGAATAGAATTAAATACCGTTTTTTGGCTTGCATGGGTCCTTTGATCCGGGTCACGGTGTGCACTAATGAATCCAAAGCGCCCTGAAGTTTCTCTCTCACCACCTCCAACTACAGAGCTCCGCCATCTTCCACCAGCCTGCAAGGATTTTGATCTCACGTCTTCCACCTTCTTATTCCGTTCCAAAATCCAGCGCATGTGGGCGACTTCTGTGGATCATCTACACCTCCGCTCCTCGGTATGTTCTTTGTTATATCTAGCTGCGTGCAGTTAGACAATCTTCATAGGCTTGCAAGTCAAGGTAATCCTGACTGTCCCCCAAAATGTTTACAAATAATACGTGTTGAGTACTGACGTTCCATTTCACTCACCTGGTGAGTTGCAATGATAGCTAACGTTGTACCAGTAGGCTACTCTCGATAGCTATCGTGAAGAGTTGCTGCCCAGTGGGCTACCACAGTAGCAGGATAAAGGAAACTTAAACAAATCAGTCAAGACTTCAACGCATTTCTAACTGCAATAGCGGTAGAGTTTACTGTCCAGGTCATGTCCAGTCCAGTGCTCCAAGTTCGTTTTCGCAAAGGCGGCCAGGTTAGACTAACTACAATGATCTAGCCGGACAAATCCCTGCATTTCTAAACATCTTATCATATCCCCTTTATCTAGACAAACGCACCTTTAGTTCCATTCCTACTGCTCACGTTAGGCTCTATGTCTGTTAAAAGTAAAGAATCGTACAGTCACATAAGTCGTCGAAAACCGTTGTTTGACATGCACATTCTTAGGCGATGACACGATATAGTATTTGACAGGGACAATCTCGACTCCAAAGACTAATTTGGAGAGTCTGTCTGCTTGCTCCGATTGTTTCACTCTGGCATTCCAATCCCAACACGACGGCTACTGAAATGACGTTCTTCCTTGGCGTATCAGGCTTTCCCATTGGTTTTCGTCATATCCGTGAAAGGCGGGGTTTCCGCTGCACCCATTCACAATCACCGCGGGTCACATGTGATTTAAAGCAACAATACACCACGATTGAACACTGACATGGATAATATATCAGCATGCTTCTTTATGTAGACTCAGGGCTCATTCATTTATCAATCAAATTAAAGTGTAATAATATTGGGATGACTGCCTACATGAACTGATCTGAAATAGTTAAAACTGTCATCACATTTCACATTTTCCATCCAAATGCCTTTGGTGAAGCTGTCCGACTGAATTTTAAAGGAATAGGCCTAGGCCTACACAATTACAAAATGAGAAATTCACTGATCCCCGCATGTGAGTCCAAGTTGATCTCTGATTAATCAATGAAAAAAACTCTCATAGACTCAAAAGATGTGCCATGCCAGGCTTATGAGGCTCATGAAGACACTTGTTTTAAAAAACATCTTTCCTAATAATGAAGGACACATGATACATAACAGTGATTTGCCTTTTTGTATCACAAATAGCATCTAAATATAATTAGACCTACATTTGTGTGTAAAAAAAACAAGCAAATCTTTCATTTTAACACTATAGTAATTCTAACATAGTATACTAAATTTGAGTGTGGGAGACTTCCCATTACCAACAGATGAGTGCATCTCAGGTTTGCTTGGAACGCGCCACTTAGACAGTGCTTAAGAAATTAGGACCCAGTAGGCTAGAGAGAAAGGCTGCAGCCGCGGCTCCAAAGGCCCGTCTTCAGAAGTGTTTTCACAGCTGCCGGCATCTCAGTGACTAGAAGTGATTTTACAGGACAGGATTGGAGCGCAGGCAAGGAGGAATTTCAGGCGACGTTCCTCGGAAGCTGTTCAGCCATATCCCTACACAGCGGCCACTACGGGCCAGCGATCAAAGCCTGGGCCTCTCCTCCTCAACTTTCGGTCCAACATTCCTTATGTCCTCCCTCCCTCCCTTCTCCATTCTCTCTCTCTCTCTCTCTCTCTCTCTCTCTCTCTCTCTCTTTATTTCTCTCTCTCTTTCTCTCTATAAGCACTAAGCAGTAGTGTTGCCAAACTAACTGAAAAGGTTGCATGCAATCTCCAGATCATTTAGAGGTAATATTCAAATAAGCCTAAAATATTTGCCTTAAATATATTTGTTGAATATACAGTAGTTAATTCATTATAATCAGCCGTGCTTATTTGTATTGATGTGAATATGCATCACAGGGATTTCATTATTTCTTCAATCAAAAACATGCACAGTTTTGGCAAATGGATATACTGTAGGGCTCAGCGAGATCAAGAATTTGAATGATAAGGAGAATGTGAAAAATAAATGGGAGGTTAGTGGCAAACTGCCACTAACAATATGAACACATACAATATGTGTGTGTACAATATGAACACAGCTATTGGAGAAAATGAAATAATGAGCACTCCAATGTGACCCATGGGTGGTTGACGTTTTAGGCCGAAAAAAAGTTTTTGAAAAAAAATTCAGATATTATGCATGGAAATCACTTGTACTGACTCTCCCATTCCCAAAATATGTATGATCTTTTAGAATTTGTATTGAAATTCATATTTATTCACTAATGTCTTGTGTTAGTGGCTAAAATTATCATATGGTGTGACATGAAAGTTATTGTGTGTAAAACTATAATGTGGTATATATTTTTTATGTGAGTCAGTGTATCATAATCTTCTATCTTTACTTCATCAAGATCTAGCATTTCCTTGTGGAAATGTATTATATTTTACAGTATATTTATTCATCAATACACAAAGTAAGGCATTTGTCCCTAATCTTTCAATAAACTTCATATTAATTTGGACATATCTTGATACAAAAGAAATGAAATTCATACAATGTTTGCTGACCCTATTTCCTATCTGTTACATTCAGATTTGTATGATTTAGACTCCGAAAGCCTTTTTATTTTCATAATTTCTTGATGTTTCTTGATGTCACACCAAATGATATGGTGTCACACCATATGATAAATTACACCAAATAACAATTTGTTAACGCAAAAATGTGAATATATGCATTTCACAAACAATAAATCACAGTTTAAGACAAATATATCACATAAAGGATCACTGTTAAAAACTCAGAACTTTGTAAAACAGAATTCCACCAGATATTGTATAGCACTTGGGTAATAGGTGCCACATATTAAATAATAAATGTTAACAAAATGTTAAATATGTTAAAATATGTATAACACTAAACTATTAATTAAACATATCTTTGAAAAAAACATTATTTATGTAGGAAAATACAGATTATATCATATAGTGTGACAAATAAATCATATGGTGTGACAGCAAAACCCCATCACACCATATGATATGGGGTAACTCCATATGAGGTTTCATGCACTTAGCAGAACAATGAGTCTTGAGGCTACATGCTAGGACCAAAATCATATGCTCACTTTAACATGGTAACATAGATGTAAAGGTAATTTTGACCAAAAAACAATTTACTTTTGAAATTTTCCTGAAAAATGGGTCACACCAAAAGACAGCGAAAAGTGGAACTGAGATAGGAGTGCTGGAAATACCTGATTTATTGAAAGAAATATGAGAGATAACTCAACACATAAACTTTCAATGTCCTTCTGAGAAGTTATTATACTTCCTGAATGAGGAAGGACCCCCTATCCCTAAAGGTCTCCACACAATTGCACATATAAAAAAAACATAATTTAGGGTCACACCATATGATATTGATTTTTGGGACAAAATGTTTTTGTTTATGGCTTGTTCAAAAATATTATGCCTGGACTTTAAACACTACAGACTTACAAGTAGACATCTTTAGTATTCATTGTATTTAAGTAATGGGAAAATATATTAATTCGATTTTTTTTTATTCAAAATCAAACTTTATGAAATGGGCTCGGGACAGTCACGCCATATGAACTTTTCCTGGTTTGGCTGAACATTTTGAGAAATAGGAATATGACTGGCATGAATGGTCCATATGTTCATATAAAGCAGGTTTTTCTGAACAATATAACCACATTTATTTGCAGATTAGACATTTCTTTACTTCAGTTTGACACTCTGGACCAAAAAAAGGCCATGTCATGTCAACCACCCATAAACAAAGGTTATTAAACATCAATATCAGACATTGGTTGTTCTTGTCCACTTAGACACATGCACATCATCAGCATTTAAGTTTACACAAGACACTGGAGGGGATGTTAAATAACTGAAAACATGTAGAAGCATCTCTGCCGTATTCAAACTTCATCAACACTTTGATCTGGGCACAGTAATTGCAGTAATTGCTTTACATCTCAGAATCAAGTCAATTAGATTTTAAAGTAGCAAACACGTCAATCTCGTTTTGTCAGAGCAAAACACTGATTGAGTTAGTAGCGATTATCATACATAATTAATTATGCTGTTTGGTATCAATCAATCAATTCAGGCCTACAGAAGCTCACCGGGTTGATATAAGATGTGTGAAAAATGTTTGTGAATAAGGCAGTTTCATTTGTGGCTTTTTTTTTTATATCATCTACAGTAAGTTTGTGTTTTAGAGATAAGATGACACTTGTCTTTGTCTTGTGTCTTGAACCAATAACGTAGCATCAGTAAAATTAGATTTTAAGACAGCTCTAGGTAAAAAAAAAAAAAGAAGAAATCTGATGTTTTTTTATGTCACATTATTGGACTTCCTTGAGCTGATACTGTGCTATTCTAGGAATGTCTTCAATAGATGTTAACAGCAACCTGAGAAGCTCTGGCACAGGCACAATATCCTGAAAGCAGGCCGCATTCCAACTGCCATATCAACAATCTGACAGCGCACTAGGCATAATTTGACATATGGCAAATGACTGAATATATTGCCTTGAGTTTGATGCTGCAACTGACAAATTAAAGGTGACTTCTCCCATTATTCTAGTCTGTCTTCAACTACTCCTGACTTTTATGACCAAACGGATTGGCAAGCTCTGAGGTGATGTTTACAAGAGGACTGTTGCTCTAGCTAATAGGAATATGACCACTGGAAATATGCTTTGAACATTTTAATCATAAACCAGATTCGCCCTAGTTGCTTAGGAACACACAGGGATGTTGGAAACAAGTAAAGCCATGACTACCAGTTGAGTCTTGCCTGACTTGCTTCTGTGGGTTTTGCAGTACATATTTGTTGACGTTGCTTTTTCTATTCTCTTCCAGAAACACTTGACGGTACAAGGAGGGGAACTTTTGCTCTTCACTTACCAGACTCCTTTTCCATTTTCTCACCTGGTTGGTTCTGATTTAGCATGACATAGATAAAGCAGTGGAGTAAAGGTGCAGCAGCAGGTATGCTCGCACCAAATTGTTCACTTTAGAATTCAATGATATTCATAGGTGCCAAGGAAAAGATATTCAGCCGAGAAGCCAAAAGTGGCAGGGTGCTGACGGTGAAACAAACCGCTTGTGAATTTCCCCCCCCTGGGCATTGTTTATTTGAATTTAGATTAACGTTCTCTTTCTCAACTTGCTGTGTCTTCTGCCTCATTTACTTCATTTACGGCAGATCCAGGGCACGAAACGATGCTAGCGCAGAAAAACGACGTCAGCCTTTTTGTCTTTTGGCTTTCAAAGTTCCATGCCTTAAGGAGAAATGTGTGTGAAATAACTTTAAAAAAAGTGGGGTGAATTTAAGGGGCAAAGCTCTGCAGTGGCGATGCTGTCTCCACGGCTGCTGTAAAGATAAAAGACATTGCCGTGCAGAAATGTCAAAGGGCAGTTATTAAATGAAATTATTTTGGGTTCCAGGTAGTGAATTAATTACCTCGTCTGTTATACATGCTGGCATCGTAGGCAAGGGGTCATATCAGAGAAATCAAATTCCTGGCAACTGTGTCTCCTCAGCATTTGTAATCTGGTGTAGAGCGAGGTGGAGGGAGAACAGGCTCGTACTTGTAGCGGGAGCATTGACATGACTGATGGAGAAACAGATAGAGAGAAGAATCTGCTGCTGTCGGATCTGTCAGGCCCTCCAAACTCTCTGCCAAGCCAGGAAACCATCAAATCAAACAAGGGGGTGGTGATGTTGGAATTCAAGCATGTGAAAGAAAATGTTATTATTTTTTTTTTTTTTTCCCTTGTGTATCCGAAACAGAGGTAAATCAATCATTTGAATGAATTCCGTCTGGCTAACGAATGAGTCATGGAGGTCTCTTATCACCGGGGGATGCTGGAAAAGCACAGAGGGAAACATTCCTTTCATGCCAGCCAGGTTCACCCTCATCAAGCATATCTATCTTGCGGCCTTTTCTTGCACTTTAAAACACAAGACTACTACCCCTGTCACTGTCTGGATTTACCATTATCAAAATGACCTATGATGTCTGTGAAGACTTAGGGTCACCTCATAAATCTGTTTTAAATGCAGCAACACTATCTGGTCAAAACCAACTTTGACTGATACATTATCTCGAAAGATCTATATAGAGAGACAGCATTTATATAGTGCATTTAAAACAAAAGCAAAGAATTGTAAATAAAAGCATAAAAGGGCAACAGTTAAAAAATTATAATTTAAAAAGCCAGATTGCTATTACTGGAACAGTAATGCACGTCGACCATAATAGCACAAGACGTGTGATGAGGTCTGCTGTATGCAGGGTAAGGGAGAGGGAGGTTGTAGGGAGGGGGATGAGAAGCAAGCGAGAGGGAGAGGGCTAGATAGGGGGAGAGGGGAGGGAGAATTCAAACCGATATAACCACACCCTCCCATCAATGTTACACACATCCACCAAACAAACATGAATGCCAACAGAAGTTTACTTCCCCATGGTTGACTCATTTCTTAATCTTTAGCTGCTGATTAAAGAGACATTCCTTCTCCCAAGATGTCCTTTTAATGAGTGCATCATCTATTTTAGAGAATGTTTTAGTTTTAGTTGACTCAAGTATTTGAGTCTCATTCAGACATTCAGTTTTAGTATAAGCAAAGGCAACATTTGATACATTTGATACATTTTCTAATGAAAGTTTTTGCACTTCACAAAACAGAATCACTGAGAGTCAAATAATGCATGTTAGCAGGCTTTAATGATTCTATTTGCAATGTGGGAGTTTTTTTTTCAGAAGCCAACTGCGTGCTGAGATGGATGCTCTAGGTTGTTTGGCTTCATCCAGAGTTATCACAATCAGATAGCAGCCATGACTGTATGTCTCGCCTGCCATGGGTCCTTGCCTGCAAACACTTTGTTTTTATCTCTGCCTGCATAGACAAAAAAAAGGGCTTTATGTTTGCTCACTTCTGATTAAAATGACTAAATTTACAGGTGAGCTGACGTTGAGATTCTATGATAAAAGAAAGTCTCTGCGGTATCTGCCATGACTTTCCTGCCAGAGGTATACGATAGGGGGTGGGTGGCTGGAGTCTAGGTAGATAACCAAGGCATGATGCTGCATTCTCTGCTTGAGATACCGCGTGTGTGTGTGTGTGTGTGTGTGCCCGTGTGTGTGTGTGTGTGTGTGTGTGTGTGTGTGTGTGTGTATGTGTGCGTGTGTGCACTGGGCCCTCTCTCATTGCCTTTTTTTGGTCTGCTTGGCACAATAGGTCAAAATTGCAGATGAACCCAGGCCTGATTGGAATAGCAATGTGACGATACCGAAACAATTTGCAAGTCGCTGCAATTTGCACATTCAGATGAGTCCCATTACTCAGGCCCGTTCCTTGAAATTCAGTCCACGGTGGGAAGACGGCAGCACCGTTACTATTCCCCTCACGCATCTCCCCCCAGCCCAGCGGTAGGTGGCTGTGAAACATGCAGGGGTGAAGGGATGTGTGCACACCCCGCACTTCCATAGAAACCCCCTACAGAGGTGCATGGTCCCTGTTCTGGTTCTACATGTCTTGTTTTTAATAAGAACCTGGGACTCGTCTGGCTCACATAAAAAGCTGTGTATATACATGCATAATCAATCACAGAATATGTGTTTCTCCTCACAGTGGTCAATAGAATGTCGCATTGAAAACATACAAAACTGATTCCTTTTTTATGAAATATGGCAAATTTCAAACTGTACGCTGACAAGACACAAACAAGCTCTTGCTCGCCTATATCAAAGACCCAGAAGATCAATCCCTGAAGAACTGATCAGAACACAAGCTTTCATCACTCCACCAAGATCAAATCAGCTCTGCAGTCGTCGTCGACACCTTGAGAGGGACTCTGACTTAATGACTTGCCTTTGGTAAAAGAACTAAATCAGCCCTAATAGAGGGCAAACAGAGCCTGCAGCCGCACACACACACACAGGAATCTATCAATTACTAATGACTACGCGCTAATAAGAAGCCCCATAAATAGTTCAAGCCCACTGCTGCTCTGACGGGTTAATATTTTATCATTCATTACTTGCAGCTGAAACAAGTGTTCGCCGTGCTGCATGCACTGTGGCGTGGCTGATTCATAAGTCAAAGAGTCAGTGTGTTACATCTTCATTTCTCTCACAGACACTCCACGATAATGCAATTGTCAAAGAAAAAAAAAAAAAAGCTGTTGTGACCGATCGACATTCTCATTTCAGTATGCAAATAGCATCTACTATGGCTTATAAAACAAGCGAGTGATCTCAAGGTCGGCGAGGATTTGGTGGGGGTTAATACATTCCACGGGTAAGATGGGAAAACTAATTTAGAGATGCCCCACTGCAATTCCCCCCCCTGCGCGGCTCCCGCTATAGCCGGACTTGTTATAAGGAGTGTGCGACCCTGGAATCAGTCAGCCGGAGCAATAAATCTCGGGTCCCTGAGGAAACCACTGCAGCTCGGCGCTGACCAGAAGGTTCGGGCAGAGGTCAAGGATCCAAGCACAGACTTTTCTGCATTACTTACCTCTACTCCTCTGTCTATGTGTGTGAAAACTAATGTTGTTACCTGAGCGAGTGCCACCTGTATACTTAAACTGCATGAATAATACATGTTCAGTTCATATTTTCATTCCATTTTACCATGTCATAGAAAACAGTACACAGAATATGTCTCTGCACTATGCAAATGATTTATGTGGGGAGCCAAATACGTAAAACGCATTTGAGGTTGCTCTAGTCTAGTGTCATAATGTTGTAGGCCTAAAGAATAAGTAACCACTTGTGCCTGTGTGTGTGTGTGTGTGTGTGTGTGAGAGAGAGAGAGGGAGAGTGTGTGTGTGTGTGTGTGTGTGTGTGTGTGTGTGTGTGTGTGTGTGTGTGTGTGTGTGTGTGTGTGTGTGTGTGTACGTATGCATGTGTGTGTGTGTGTGTGTGTGTGAGAGAGTGTGTGTGTGTGTGTGTGTGTGTGTGTGTGTGTGTGTGTGTGTGTGTCTGAGACAGAGAGAGAAGACAAGTAGAAATGCTTTCATTTTCAAAACATGTTCACAGCACTATAAGCACTTTCAGCACAACCAAATTGGTGAACATGCATGGATGATAAATGTGATTGCCTCCCTAATAGGTGCATCACAAATATTGTACTGAAATTGCAAATTTGAGTTATACTGGAAATACAGCAATGGCTCATCAACAGTGGTTATGATGACACTCAGTGACATTGCGCCGTAAATGTCTCTCTGTCTACATTTCAAAACACGTCATTACAGTACATCAGTCTAGCCGGAATTACCGCATTCTGTGTTTGTATGCAGTTTGGGGTGTTGGAGCGTTTCTCAGGAAATGATCTCGTAATTAAGCCTAATTGGTCACACTGGGAATGTTTACGGCTCAATATTGTTAGATGTTCACAAGGCTTTACCCCCTCTGGGTGATTGCGTATAAGCTCCACATAAATGTCCTAATTGTCTTTTTTGCGTGTGTGTGTGTGTGTGTGTGTGTGTGTGAGAGTAGGCAAGCTGTGAAGCTCTCAGATGCTTGTGTCCTCTGCGTGCTGTGAGTGTAGCAAATTAGCGAGGGGAATCGGCAGGCTGATTTGTGTGGGGCTGCTGCAGTGTGGTGCTGGTCAGGCGAACACAAGCCCTCCGGCTGCAGAGTCCAGTGGTCCGCGGAGGAGAGGGCTGGATCACATTTATATTCTCCAGGCCTTGGCTCCAGTAAAGCCCTGCTCCTGCACAATGAGGTGTGACGAGGGTCTGCAGCAGCAGAGTGGAGTGTCGGACATGTGAGCCCTTGAGATGAGTGGCTTTGTGTTGCTGCTGAATGCATTCACACACTCATACGAAAACAATGAGAGCTGCAGGGATCCAGATGGATGCCTGGACATAGACACAGACAGACAGACAGACAGACAGACAGACTGACAGAGTGACAGATTTCAGATACATCACCAACCTCATGACTGCATCTGGAGGAGGGAAGGGAACATATGGTGCACATCAGCATCCTAGAGTTTAGGCCGGTCTCTAAGGATGTGTTGCTTGACTGCCATCTAGTGAAAGGCTTAAAAACTGAATACTGTCAAAAATATTAAAAACATCAAAATATATTTCAAATTGCAAGCATACATTAGAAACTCCTGGGATCCTTTGATTATTATATTAGCAACTAAAATATTTGCATTCTCTCCACTGACCAGACTGTCTAACAAAACGTCACATCACAAGTCTAACAAAAACGTAGGGCAATTCTTCTTCTTCTCACAGCTTAAGCCTTAGAAGCACAAAGGTTGACAAGAATGCCACTGAATTCTGAATTAGCTACGACAAATTCCATGCACTTATTCCAGGCACTGGAGATAACTGACATGATTCAAACAAAGATTTTCATTCCAGACCAGGAGATGGCAACATACATCCTTTAAGACAAATAACTGCACGTCTTTCTTCGTTCGACGAAGAGGTGACGGGTACCCAATCAGACATGGCGGACTCAGGAAATGGACCGAGTGTCAAAGAAAAAATACCTGTAAACAACAGTGTTCGGACTAGAAATGCTGGGATTAATGGAACGGCCAATCAGGACAACACTTTAAACAGCAACAAGGACGTTAATAACAGCATGACCACCACAGAATATTGCGAAAAACTGCAGGAATGGATGTGGCAATACTACAGTGCATACGTGAATTGGCATAGCTGGATGTCAGTTTTTACTCTCTCTTGCCCTCCTTGCTTTCCCGTACCTTCCTCGTCAAGTGAAGCCCAGGCTTCGTCCTCCTCCAGAACCGACTTATCTGCCTCAGACCCTCGCAACTGGTACAATCCACTTGCTTTTCCTGTGCCACCCCATTTTTTCCCTGCCCCACCTGCAGCAGGTAATGCTAACCAAGCGGGTGACACTAACGTTACCCAGTCAACGGTTCCAGGACCAGTACAGCAGCCGCCGCAGCAGCAGCAGCAACAACAACAGCAGCAAAATGGGAATGCACAACAACCTGGTAAGCTATATTTTGTTCCGTAGTCAGTAGGCTATATGCCTCAGGTAACATCTCTCGCTATGTTTCTGAGTCTAACGTGTTGATCTGTGTAACTCAGAATTAATTGAAACCTAACCAAACTGTAACCCAACCTGCCTCGACTATATTAGCCAGCATATTTAACATAACCTTTGAACTGCTGTTATTTTGATGCTTATTGTGCTTGCTTAGGTCGGGAATACACCATACCTTCCCCCCTCCAGAGATTTATGGCAGAGATGGTGGATTTCATAATTTTGTTCTTCATAAAGGCAACCATTATTATCAGCATCATGCATTTGAGTGGAATGAAGTGAGTTATTTTTTACATCTGTCAATCCGTCGAATTCTTTAATGTAGAAAGATTTAATCTAGCCTACTTATAAGGTCTGATGAGCATCATGAAATATCTTTTTTCCCTTTTGACTCCTCTTTTAGGGATATATCTAAGTTTGCCATGCATTTTATTGTGGAGGAGATTGATGAAGATGCATCCATGGAGGAACTTCAGAAGATGATGCTTGTGGCACTTGTCTACCGCATACTAGTCTGTTTTTATGAGGTCAGTACACATTGCTGATGATATATTTGCTGCTTAACTGGTTGGTGGTTTGTCAGTTGTTGAAAATCGGTTTTCTATGCTTCATAGCATAGAAACAGAACACTGCCACTGCCATGACCCTTCTTTGACCTATAATGCAAAGTCAGTCCATGAGCAAAGTTCTTGTGCATGAACTAACGGCATCAACTTTCTCATGGTATTAAATGTGCAAATAGATTTTGCATAGTTATTACGCCAGTCTTGGTTAGACTTTCGACTTTATTTAAACTAAATTTGCCCTGCATTTAAATTAAGGCCCATTAGTTAGTCTCCACAAATCCACTGTGTACACCCAATACAACTAGGCAATAGATGGAGCTTGGTTAAGTCATTTAAGATTAAGTGATATCATCACTTTGATAGGCAGATTATCATGGAGAGAACCATGTCAAAGGGGAAAGCATGTTTGCTCTATATGGTATCATTTAGTGGATAGACTATCATTTCAAAAATACAGTTTCATCTTTGTTGTGTTTTTTCTTGTTCTGTATGTCATATAAGATACTGGATGCCTACAATTCCCTTCTATCTATCTAGCTGTACACCCATCCATCCATCTATTTGTTTTTCCTCATCACCATGAACACTATGGAATTAACCATTTGTACCATCCCGTCTCAATCCTAGATTATATGCATCTGGGGCGCCGGTGGAGCCACCCCAGGCAAGTTCCTTATTGGTCTGCGTGTGGTCACCTGTGACAGCTCCGTCCTGGTACAACCGAACCGAGTGCGTGTTGTTCCTGCATCAAATGTATCTCTCTCTGCGTGAGTATGATGTTGATATTACATGTCGTCATCCAAAATATGTAGTGTTTTTTTGGGCTATGGAATGCCTGATGTTATGTAGACAACTTATGTGATGATAACACATGGTTATGAACAGAGGGGTATTTTCTAAAACCTGAATTAAGGAATCCAAGATAAGAGACAAAGCAAGGATTGACCTAGCATTGTCTGGTCAACCTACTGTAGCTCAACATGGTTTATGAATGCCAAGCCAGGATTGATAGGAGCGACTAGGTCATGCCAGGTGTAAGTAATTCAGGATGAGTGGGCGTTCTCGTCTCTCCTCCAAAGAGCTCACGATTGAAATAAAAATAGTCAGTCACACCAAGTGAACAACAGCTTTTGACATGGACTAACAAGGAACCTTTCTGTAAAAATGTGAGAGTTGGCTTGATAGTCCAACTGAATGCACATTTACATGCACCCATGTTTGTGTTCTTCCTCATCGCACACAATGTCCAAAGAGCATGTCTCTAAAAACAGATACAGTATAACTATGTATGACTTTATCTGTCTTTATCTCCGAATGAATATAAAACACCTTTGAAAATATTCCCTCCATTTCCAATCAACTTCTGCAGTGAGATATTTATCAAAGGTCTACCAACAAAAGTTGATAATTATAAAATCACTAGGCTATTACAATTGCAATGATGACCCTATGGCATTATGTAGACTATCTGTGGTGTTTTGAGAGCCAATATATATAGCAAGTAGTATCCACATGAATATTCATTAGAATGAGCTAAGTGTGGGTGTCCAGACTAGACCAGACTAGCTGGACAGAATAAATCACCATAGTGATTTACATGGCATCTCTTTATTAAACCAAATCAAAACTAAATTCAGCCAGGGAAAAGAATCAGAACTTATTCTGTTATTTACGTGTTGCCCTATATAAAGATGCCTTACTTTCAGGAGAATTTATGTTAGCTAACCTAAATTGAAGCAAAGCAAGCAAAATGCACCAGTTACACGTTTTGTTGCTGATCTGACAGCTACCAAATGAGAGAAAACAATTTTGAAAACCTGTTGCCCATTGTTGCACACCATTGTGATCGCACATGTTTAATCAGAGAACCGTTTTGACTTTGAACTTGCTCCTGGAAGATAAGCATGCAATCCACCCAGTTTAAGGTGTGTCTTGAGGATTATTGTTATGGTGTACTTTCAATGTGTGTGTTGTGTTTCTTCTGTACACAAATCGTGGGATTGTACAGTACATACACATAGATTGACGTCAAGTTGTACAAAACGACTGATAAATGATGGGTATAGATGGGTAATCATGATCACCGATTCTTGTAGAGTCTTCAGGTACTTTGAAATGGGAAAAGAAAATGGTGCCCACTACCAGCATGGTTTCAGTATTGTATTCAGTGTTCAGTATTTGTGCAAGTGCAAGGAAAAGCTCTTATTAAAGCATCCTGGGCTATTGTGTTTTCTGTTCAAATGAAATGTAAAAACAAA
Source organism: Sardina pilchardus (assembly GCF_963854185.1). Taxonomy (NCBI): domain Eukaryota; kingdom Metazoa; phylum Chordata; class Actinopteri; order Clupeiformes; family Clupeidae; genus Sardina; species Sardina pilchardus. The sequence goes on along the minus strand of NC_084999.1, from coordinate 18,496,587 downwards.
AAAACCCATCCTGAGAGCTTCTGTATCTTTTTTCTCATCAGGTCTACCATACGAGCGCTGAGCAAAAACTTCTCCATTGCTTTCCTCTTCCCTGCCTTCGTCACCCTCCTCTTCTTTCAGCACAATAGGACTGTTTACGACATAGTGGCTGGCACCATCGTGGTCAAACGGCGGGGGGCTAGATGACATTCCGGGCGAAGTCTACTCTTGTTGTGGGCACTGTGCCGCTTTGACCATTGATCCCTCTGGTGCTCCGAGATTGCTTGTAGTACCATCCAATTTCATGAGAGAGGAACCATAAGTTGAAACCCTTTTTGACCCAGAGATGGATGTGAGCACCTGGACAACACATGGCTAATCTGTGATCCTGCATTCACAGCATTTTTGATAAAGTATTTTCCTCATTTCCCCCCCTGTCATGCCATCCGTTTTTTTCGGAGCCAAATGTAGGCAGAACATACTTTAAAACCATACAAATGCCATATATTTTTCTGATGTCATAGGTAGGTGAAAGAGTGTGTCGTGGTTGGTTAATTTATGAATATGTAATAAATTAATGACATGAAATCTAAGTCACAGAAATATTGCACACCTTTCCCTGGTTTTTCTTTCTCACCACGTTGATTTTGGCAATGATATGAAGATTATAAGATTGGCCTGTCTAGTTTTCCAATGATGTGTTATGAATGTGTTTCTCTATTTTAGCCTTGAAGAGAATTGCTATATTTATCAGAATAATAAGTGTTATTTTACACATGTAGACATTCCATCATTCAATTGAGCCACTTGAAGTAGATCTCCACACTTCCACATTTCCACTGAGCTATGAAATGCTTGGAATATGGACACTTCTCTCTTCGATTGAAATCTACACTCTGTAAACATACTACAGACAACATGCGCCAGTGTCCAGTGATTGATTTGCTGATTTGTTGTGTGAAAGCTGAGGAATAATTTCACTGACAAATTATGGGATGGGGAGAAATTCTATAGCTTTCTATATTTTCTTTCTCTGTTTGAAGAATAGCATGGAGTGTATTATTTAAACAATTGAATAAGTGTTTTAATGTATTTCTCTCATTTGATTATTATTGTTGCTTTAACAAAATGAGCAATGCTGATTATCTCAGAGATGTTAGAGTTTAAAGCTGGCAATATCGCTACTGAATGCAAGAGCAAAAATGTTCTTTTACACCAAAAGTATTAATGTTATGTTTTCTCACACCAACAGTAACATTTATTATATAGTTTTTTTTTTTTTGTTTCGTTAGTTTTTTTCTTAGAATTGGCCAAATGGTTTTCACAAATGAGATGGATTCTTCAGGTCTTCCTGTGGTTGCTGGTGATACTCTTGTTGTGATATAGCCATAACATACAAAGTCTTAATTTTTCATGGAAACGGTCAACATTTTAATTCGATTAGTACCCTTTGATATCTCAGTATGGGGGTATGTGTTTTTTTACACAGTATTTAATAAAGGAGAACTTCATGTTTCATGTTGTAGTGTGTGTTCTTCAAGAAGTTTTATTGAGATCTTTGTTGAACATTAAAATCAAAAGCTTTGTAGGCATTTATTTGATTCCTTGAGGACAGCTTTTGATGGATAGCCACAGGAAGGGGGCTGATTGTAGAGTGGTCATGCTGACCCAGTTTCTCTTCAGACAAGTCGTTGAGGTCTGACATGTAGGCTACCAAATCCTATTATACCAGAAGCAAAGCCATCGATGGCTTTTACCAGAAGCTTCTACCGAAACTACACAAGGCCTACAATGTATTACATACTCCACTACCATAGATGGCAGTAGTAAGTATGGTAGTCAGGTACGTGGTAACGTAGGCTAGATGAATGAAGAAGTAAAACACATCTCAGTTTACAGAGTAGGCTGTGGATTTTCTTTTACTGTCTGGGATTTTACTGTAGCCTACGCTTACAAAATGTCATTTAAACGTGAAGGGAACGATCAAAGTCAACTGAATGTCCTTAAGGTAACAGGAATATCGGTTTCTTCATGTCAGAAAACATGTACCATACAGAGCTATGATGGGCATGCTAACCTCTCCTCGTCATGCAAATAAACTTTCTTTCTTTCCACGTCCCAATCTGTCCCTCTCTACTCTAGAAAAGACGTGTAGCTGACCTTCTCGCGAATTTCATTCCAGAAGACGAAGCTGCTTTAATGAAGAATGGAAGGTGAAATTTAAGCTGCATCACGTTATCCTTTATGAGGTTATTTCTCCATCACTGACAATGTGTTTTCTTTTCAGGCTAAGTGGTCCCACCCACTGTACATAATCCTACTTAGGCTATTACCTGTCCCAGTATCATGTTGGAATTGTTTTTAACCCCTTACAAAAAAAGAGTAGGATGCAGCTACACTGCAGTTTCTTCGAAGTACAGTGTAGTACAATAATATTTCCATGCCCAAAATATTCCATGTCCTACATCTAATAATTCCTCCGAAATTGCAGTTTTGACACTTGAAGTAGTGCAGTTATTTATTATTATTATTATTATTATTATTGTTATTGTTATTATCAGGGACTGTTCCAAGATGATGTTTAGGCAACCTTTTTATGTAGCCTAATGTAGGCCTGCTGACTCAAATCAGTCTCAGTGTCACCTCTTATCTCTGTGCAGGTACACTTGTTTAGTGTGTTCCCACCGTCCCATCTTTGATACTGTCGACATGCTGACAGTTCATCGGAAGGGGAAAAAGCACTTGGAAGGTGGGTTGGTCAGGAAAGTTGGGCGAATTGTTTGTCATCTAAATAAATATTTATTGGCTAATAGGCTAATTCAAATATATGACCCTTTTGTCTTAGGAATGAAGTGGTTTTATCAGAAGAAAACACAGTTGCAGAGAGAAATTGAAAAGCATCATCACCACAGTTATGTTGCCAAAGAGGAAGAACAGCAGGTGAGGAAAATGCAAAAGCTTTGTTCTGATGAATTTACAGTACTTGTTTACAACCTGTAGCACATACAAATGTTGTGGTTGTCTGTTCATAGGAGGCTTCCAGTTCTGCCCCTCTTTTGACCCAAACTAGGAAAATAACCCATCATGCGTTGCTGAAGGCAACTCCGTACAGCAGTTGTCACAAAAGAAGCAGGTGTTGATCACTAATCGTACAATTTTACATGAATTACATGATTACACGAAGAAGCAATATGTCAACTCATCTGAGATATGCCTGAGTGCTTCTTAGTTTGCACTGTAAATGTGTGTGTGCTTCTCTTCCTGTGTGTCACACTTTTTGTGTGGTGTTAGCACCAGGACAGAACAGGAACAGGAACAGAAAAGTGTTTCCTCCATACACCAGCCTATCCAGGACAACAGCAGGCATTCATTACACCAAACAGAAGGGGCCAGCTCAAATGCCAAGTCATCCACAGCTTCTGACACAAATGCTGTTGGAGGTAACTACTCTGCCGTCCTCGTCCTCCTCATCATCATCATCATCTCAAATTACTGCTTTCTTTCCTGAAGGATTTCACTCGTCATGATTTCACCACATACTTGATTAGTGGGCTTCACATGCTTCTTGATCTGCTTAGGGCAGCAGCATGATGAGAGAAAGGAAGAGGTGAGGAAGGGAGAGCCACAGCAGAATGACCCCCCAGATGGAGAACCAATGACAGAACAACGCCGGAGGGAATTGGAACACTACCTCAAACTGAAAAGGTATGATTCTCCCTGAACTCTTTCAGAAAGATCCTAGTCAAATGAGTGCTTCTTTAGCCCACAAACTGATTGTGTAGTTGTTGTTTTTTCCTATCAGATTATCAGGCTTGTTTTTTTGTCTCTGCTTAAAGTATTGTTTTCTTCTGGAGCCAAAGAGATTTTCATTGTGTTCACATTAAATGTGTTTGGATTGTATAATAATAAATATAATATACATACAGTTTCTAATATGTACCAATTATCCTTAACCCCAGAGTTGCAGTGGTACTAGTCCTCCTCTGAGGGTCAGTGTTATCCCACCTCTTAATAAGTGTGTGCTTTTTGTCTCTCACAGCAATGGCTGGCTGCGGGACCGCAGTGGCAATTGGATTAAGGACGAAAATGTGGAGTTTGATTCAGATGAAGATGAAGCGCCTCCCATTTCCCAATCATAAACATTGTGCATTCCTCTGTGATACCAGAGACAGTTTATAAAAGGAATGGTGGGCAGGGTTTAGACACTGGTCCATGGTGGCAATGCAATCTATTCAAATTTGCCATGCAAATCCTCTGGAGCTCAAAGGCTGCTGTTGAACTGACAAATCATGAGTGATTTATTAATGCTATACCAACGAGTGCTGGAAACTCAGAGTCTTGTAAATATAAATATTTTGCCTAATATAGTTTGATAATATTTTTGTGTTTGTGTCAAGTAACGAAGTTTGTAAGCCAGTTTTTGCTAAATTTCAGTTATTTTTCCTTATCTACTGTGAAGCATACTTTATTGATGGTGTTCCATTTTGAACCAACCTATGGCAGTGTTCCACATTACAGGAGAGTAAAGCTCACAATTACAGCGAACAAGTTTCTGTCCTTATCAGGACCTCTAGCAAGCAGTAATTGCAGAGGAGGGCAAATATTTCTCTGTACCTTTGGTAATTTCTGAAATAGCATGCATTTATATCAAGGTGCGCTCCACATTCACTTCCAAACTGTAAAAAAGGTTCAAAGAGGTTAACAGCTGTTCTGAGAGCATAAATAATCTTATGTTCACATGACTAACCCCCTCCCCACAAGTACTTCTGTCCATAAACTCCGAAATGAGGGTCTATTTGGAGCATTTGAAACCCAATCCCACGGGGGCTGGGTTGCCTGACCCACAGACAGATGGGTAAAAATAGATAAGGTACGTGACGATTTGCTGGACCCACTGGAACAGGATTGAAGAGTTCCGCCTCACAGGACGCATAAAGGGACCAGCTGCAGAGACTGTGGAGTGTGTGGGATAAATCCATGGCCACCCAGCTGACAATGACCAGAGAATGAGGTTAACTAGACTGTCTTAGTGCATCACAGCAGGAAGAATGGGAGGGAGGGGGGTAATGTCTGTGTTACTTTAAACAGCAACGGCAAAGAAAGCAGGACACTAAAACAAATCGACTGTTTTCAGTCATTTGAAGTTCTCCAGATTCTCACAGACATTATGAAGCCTGGTGGGAATACAAAACTTAAAAGCGTCTTTTATTTAAAGTATTTACAAGAACGTTTGTTAGAAGCACCATACTGAAGAATTGGCATGGATGAGTGAAATGAGTTGACCTACAACAAACATTTTCCCAGTTGTTTCTACATGGCTAATATGCATAAGGTTTCTCTCACAGCATGACAAGCACAGCGCCTTTATTGTATCCATTCAACTGGCTGTATGAATCCCAACGGCTACAAACAGCAAAGCATGATGATGGTATTCATATTCACAGAAGACGTTTGTTAAATGGCAGTTTTTCACAGTGGACTAATGGTAGAACAGGAGATGTTGGAGTCCTTGGTTACATTGAGCAGCATCGGCCAGTCAGTCATGTCAGCGGGACGCCTCGGAGGCTTTTTCAAAGGCCGTTTGGAAGGAGACAACCGCTGCTTCCCCTCAACCTACTCTCTGTTGACGAACTGCAGAGACAAAACACATTATTATCATCATCTGCATTTAAATATTTACTGTATATTTGCCTCTTTTCTGACAATAGAGAGGAGTTCATCAGAAGGTTCAAAGAGAAATCAACTTCCTGCCTCGAATAATGTTTAAAAGTGTTCATGTAAGGATGAAGTAATAGAATGAAAAGTGTTGGTGCTCACTGAAATCATTGTTCCTGGTGATGGCTATCCCTGCCCGGGCTCGTGGGCCTTGCTGGGTGAAATGGTATCCAAACTTGATAATGCTGTTATTTCCCTCCAGCATGGTAGCAATTTCCATCTCCACTGAGTCCCCCAGTTTCTGCCTCTGTGGAAAGATGGAAGACGATATCGAAGGTGAGACAATTATTGTATGAACCACTGCTAAATACGTTCTCTTGAGTAGGGTTTTGCTTTGCTGAATGTTTTTCAATTCCAATTCCAATTCTAATTTCAGTGCAGTTTTAAATCACTCACCTGGTTGTCGATCTTTAATTCTCCAAGTGTGGTGTTTGAGCCCAAGGCTTTGACGATGGCCATCATGCCCTCATTGGTGATGAAATTGGACTCGATGTTAAGACTATACAAGTGCTTATTAACCGCAAGCATCTCCGCAACAGCCTGGAGAATAGAAACAAAAAGAGCATTTAGTTCCCTACAGTATGATCTATGTGACAAACAAAATCGAGCACTACTGTATGTGCTTTCATATGTCTGTGAGTGTGAGCACTGGGAAAGATTGTAAACATACACATGAACATGCCTTATTTTGAAATTCCAGTCATTTGTTTTACTTGTACATTACTGAGCATCTACAATATGGAGTCAATATAGATGAGTGAAATGTAAGTATAGTGTGCATAGAAACAGGTGAATAAGCCACTAGGTGAGCACTCACGGATGCAACAGGGTCATTGCTACGGGTAGCAGCAACGCTCAGGACCTGTACATGAGAATTGGACTTCATGGCCTCAAAAATCGCTTTCAGTGTTGGGATGGGAATGTCCTATGAGCAGATGGTTGGTGTTATAAAGCATTCAAATATCATCAGTAAACCATCAGCAGTTAACAAGCATACTTATACTGTACATTCACAGCACCTCACTCAAATGGTAGACTATCACATTGATGCATGAGTTCTGATTACTGTAAATGAATACCAACATGATGAGTTAAATATAAGCTCACTTTTTGATATAGTTTTGTGGCTCAGGGATATCTTTGGCAAGTTACTAAATGAGTAGCATGCCATGAATCTTTGATTTGTTTGTGTGACTATAGAGGAAAGAATGAACTTTGTGTTTTGTCATGAAAGCAACACACAAATATAGGGTTAAGTAAGTTGAACGTGCGAGAAAACTGGACTGTGCCTACTTCAAGATATGATTTATTAAATAAGTATAAAGACTCACCGGTATGTTGTTCAAATTGACTTCCTGCAGACCGCTGTCGTTCTTTTGAATTCTTGACAGAGTGTCCTCAACGTTAGTGGTATTTGGGGGCTCCTCTGGGAAAATTTTGAATTCATCTGGCTTCACCACACCTAAAATCATGAATACACAATTTTGCATCCAAGTGAGAAAAGAAAAAAATGACAAATTTACCAGTTGCACATACTATGTACATGTAAGTGCTCTTGTGTGTATTTACTTACTGTTGATGCCTTCTGTGTTGGCAATCGTCCCAGTTGCCCCGAGGGCATCATAGTATTGCTTGTTGCTCATGAGTGTGTACATTCCCAAAATAGCTGCAAAGACACAAAACACATTTCACCGAATTAATAGGAGGGGGATCTGTCAGTTGATCTTTTTTTCCATGATTGTGAGATGGGTGGTTTAAATGCTAATAATTAATGACATGACAGAGCATGGAAAGCATGCGTTTCATGACCCAAATACTGAGGTATGATATCACTGCCCCCAGTATATCGAACAAAGTCTTAGTGAAATATGATGGATTTCTAATTGCATTTCTAATTCCAGCACCCAAATGATGGATATCTTTCATCTCATTTCAGCTTTGAACCTATTTTAACTGTGCGCGTTGCTTTGCACTGAAGTCATCCCTCGAGACACACCAAGAAATTTCACTGACGTTTGTTTTGTCGTGAGTTTTTATAGCACAATGATTCGCACAGTGAGCTCCGGCAAAGACTTTTATCCCTGTGGGTGTGAAGACGAGGTACGTTTTGTCTGACCACTGACCACCAGAGGGCAGCACATGGCTTGCCCTGCGGTCCAACCAAAGCCTATGGGTCCAGTGAACTGTGTGACAGCAACTGCTGTGACAGTAGAGCCCCGAAGGCTCTCTCTGGTGGCTCTGGACAGCTGGTCAGAAGAGGAGGCACCAGATAACATCACACAAATGTACTCGGGAGTAAATCCACAGTGCAGCCCCTTGTTATTGACCTCCCAAAACCCCAAGCACTGGGCTCCAACAGGAAGTAGGAAATGGACTTTTGAGTAATTCTAGTGAATGTCATGCTCGCCATTCTACAGTATGTGTACCGCCCGCCTGCCAACTCGGTGTGAGTGGGTTCAGCCGTAAAAACAAAACAGAGAGAATAGCAGAGGCTAATGAAGCTTTAATCCTCATCTGGACCCTTTCCAGAGTTAAAACTGTATTCTCAATGAGGGGGCTGCGACACACTAATCTGCCCTGTGAGCTTGACTCCAATAACAAACTTGGTGAGACCATCCGGAAACTCACATTATGCTGTTCTGTCTATGAGTGTGTGCGTGTGTGTGTGTGAGAGAGAGAGAGAGGGAGGAAGAAAAGGGTGCTGTTGCCTCGGTAGTGGACTGGACCCAACTGTGCCCAAAGACTTGACACTAATGTTCTGAGATTCCTGTGAATGTTGATTCCGCCAACCCGAAAGCTCTACCCCCTCTGCTTTGCAAGACGCCTATGTGTGATTCTCTCATTTCAAATTTTGTGACATAATTGTATCAACCTGACACAAACTCTGTATTCTTGGTTTGTAAAACAAATTTGAGTTGGATGTGATTTTGTTAACTAATATTTAATTTACATGTTTACACAATTTCAGTACATTGGTGGATTAATCTAATGAATGCTTCACAGATATCATAATATTATTGAATTCATAATTGACTATCTTTTCCATGAGCCTAGCTTTGAGCTCCCTGTGAATGTTTCCTGTAAGTGGTTGCTTGCCTCTCTGGTGTAAGTCGATACAGTATCATGGCCCTGCAGACATGTTTAACCCATGCCATGCTATCCGACTCTCTCCTCCCTCCCTCTCTCTCCCCTCCCTGGCTCATGTCAGAGCCGTGGCCCTTGGCCAGCTTATTTTGGTGAGTTGCTGAGGCTTGGGAATCGGAGACCCTGTATCATGTCTTTGACTCTCATGCATCTGTGATATGGGACGTTACAGTGAGCCTTACAATTCCTATACGACTCAGTGCATGAGCTTATACTGTATTTGAGAAGAACGCAAACTATATGGGTACATATACATTTGGTCAAGAGCGTAAGAACATCCTTACAATTGGAATGATTTTTATAATTATGTTTTGTAAGTGATGACTTCATGTTTAACCTAAACAACACCTAAAAGACCTAAATGAGATGAGAATCTGCAATGTTTATTGTGTGCTTGGCTGCCATTGTTTGTTTAAAAACGCTGTTTGAATAAGCTACGAGTCTGGAGGGTGGATGTATAAGTACACATATTTGCACAGTGTACACAAATATTTGTGTGTGTGTGTGTATGTGTGAATGAATATGTGTGTGCGGGCGCACGTGTGTGTGTGCGTCTGTCTGTCTGCGCGTGTGTCGTGTGCATATCACTCTATCAAGTGTTACCTGCAATGTCGCACATCTCAGCATCTGTTGCGTTCCTCAGGGCCTCCTCGAGTTCGGGCTCCAGGGTGATCTGCTCGTGGTCGGGGATCTTTCCTGCCCCTGCCTTAGGAACAAATGTCTTCCCTGGAGAAGACAACGCAAGCCAACAAGGAGGAGGGAGGTCAGTCAAGAGTATGGATGAGAGATGAAAGAAAACAACTGCCAGTCAGTCCCCCATGGCAAGAGTTCAGCACCTGATCTGGTAATTGAGCAGTGCGTGCCTGCTAAATCCAGGGTCAAGCCAAAACAACGCTGCAAAATAACGCCCAGCGCCTGCATTGCTAAAAGAGTCTGCTAAAAAATGACCAACACTCTGAGTGGTCACTGATGAACACTTGAATGCACTGACACATTAATATGGACAGTGGGAGCTTGACGTCTAATGAATTGGTCATTTTTGTGCAGGTCTTAAATAATACTGCAGAAATAAATACAATACTGTTAACTAAAGTAAATGATCAAAATGTAGATATCCAAAAGTAACAAATGAAATGGCTTCTCTCTAAACAATGTTCATGTGGTTGCAGGTGAGATCAAGGATACTGGTGGATAACTAGCTGAACTGAAAGGTCTCACATTGAAAGTGATCTTTTCATCACAGATTAATTAGTCAGTTATGTGTCCCTATATTTGTTCTGATGGAGACGAGACTAACGCGCCAAGCCCTTTCAAAGGCGAGTTGACAGCACGCTGGCAACTGAACAACAGATGAGTGATACATTGCCAGCCCAGCGTCAATTCTGGGCTCGCAAACACCATGTGACCCACAGTGTGTCAACAACAGCCATTCGTTACTCTTTTATTGTCCACTCTCGGGATCTCTATGATGTTTCCGCTAGTGCCCTAGATACCCCAGATGCCCATCTTCACACCGTCAGGTGGTGGTATGAGGGCACAAGGGCAAGACTATCATGTACTGTATGCATGGAAGTGCTGCCCTAAATAGGCTTGATGATAATTTAATCTAGTAAACATCTTTAAAGAAAGGGGAACACTTCCCTGGATCAACATACAGTATATGTTGCCAGGTGCTCATTAATATAGGTCATCAATGAAAAAAACCCCAAAAGAATTGAAGCAGTCACGTATGAAAAATAAAAAAGCTATGCTGGCTATACTGGCTATGCTCTGTAGACAGTATTTAATAAGGTTTTTTTTTTTTATTTCTCATACAGGAGTGCCTCAATACTTTTTTCTTTTCTTTTTTTTATCAGTAAACACCTTTCTTCTCTCCAGTGAAGGGCACCAGGTCTTCGCGGTCCTTGTGATCCAGGGCCTGCTTCTCCAGGTGGTCCAGCAGAGCGTCCCGGTCAAAATCGCCCGTCGGGGTCTTTTTGGTCTGGTCGCGCTGACGGAAACCGGCGGGGAGGATGGCGTTCTGTGGACGCAACGGGAGCAGGTTAGCGCGCAGTGCATTCACAGAGACATATTAGTTCAGGGGTTTCGGGGGTCGTTTCTTTGTGACGAGTTCTTGTCCGTTTTGTTTAGAGAAACACAGTGAGCACACTGATCCTACAGTTGTCATTATAAGATGAAAGGGGAGCTACAGTGGTGTCACACAGTGTCCGAAAGTATCGCAATTTCACAGATGAGCGGAACTTGGACCAGAGAGATAAGCATGGTAAGGATAATATTAGTATGATCATTTTCATCTGTTTTTCCATTGGGTGCCTCAGCATGTTTTGTTTGCTTGATGACAGGGAGGAGTTTAAGTGTGTGTGTGTGTGTGTGTGTGTGTGTGTGTGTGTGTGTGTGTGTGTGTGTGTGTGTGTGTGTGTGTGTGTGTGTGTATGTGTGTGTGTGTGTGTGTGTGTGTATGTGTGTGTGTGTGTGTGTGTGTGTGTGTGTGTGTGTGTGTGCGTCTGCTTATGTGTGTGTGTTTTGCATACCTCCGGATCCATCTCCTGCAGCTCGACCTCGAGCTGCTCAATCTCCTCCGCGCTGAGGCCCTTGAGGATGGCATCCTCGTCAATGTCCCGTGGGTCGCCCTTGGACATCTTGGCTAGCTTGCTGGACTCCTTCTACACGCGGCACCACAACCCCACAGAGAGAGAGAGAGGGCTCTGTCTGCACAGGGAGAGAGAAAAAAAAAAACACGTTCTTCTATGTTTCTGTAGTCTACTCTTTGACAACACTGTCCACTTTTAAATGGTCATGCCAATAAAGTATATCGAACAAGAGATAGAGTTTGAGAGAGAGAGAGAAAGAGAGAGAGGCCGGAAAAATAGAGCAACGAGTGAGTCTACATGAGAAGACAGACAGACACTGTTTGACTCTGACGTTCTGCCCTCCCCTCCCACCCACTTTCACTGATAGCCGATGACGAGACAACATAAGCCACAGTGCACAGAGCACGAGCCTCAGGCCTCCGGGGAGGGTTCAAGAGGCAGGCCGTGATCCCCTGTATACCTAGCATAGCTGGTGCCTCCACTGTGACCTAATCTGTGGACATTCGCCTAATCACCTGGGGACTGGGGAACCCCCCTGTGTGGCCTAAGGAAGATCCACACAGATCTACATGTTCCACACCAGCGCTCCATAAGCGCTCTGTGCACCCTGGGGGGAACTGCTCCATACGACTCCGTGCTCGGGTTACGGCACGGTAATTATGGCATTATATAGAAAGGGGTTTGTTTGCACAGGTATGGATTCCTAGGGGAAGCCTCTGCGAGCATGCATGCTTAGCAAAACAGATGGAGAGCAAAGAGAAGAGAGAGGGAGAGAGAGAGAGAGAGGAGGAGGAGAGGGGAAGAGAGATGGACAAGACAGGCAAGAGAGCGAGATCTTTTTCTATTCTTGGTTCCTGAAGGCTGACCGAGGGTCTAAAGTTACAGTGCAGCCAGAGAGAGAGAGAGAGAGAGAGAGAGAAGCAGTAAGCTGCGACCTCTTATTTATCACAGGCTGACACTTACTCCCTGTCACACCCACCCGCCCACGCCACCCACTCCACTGGCTCTCCTCGCGGCCCTGCTGCGCTCTGATAGGGGAGTCCGCCGCGGGTCTGCAGACACAGATTAGCACGCCCAGGTGCCTGGCGTGGCCGGCGCAGCCCCAGACACGGACACAAGAGCAGCGCATTTGCATTTTGCTCATTTGGCTAAAGGCGTCTATGCAAAGCCACTTGCCGTACAGTGCTGCTCGCTCAGAGGCTTGGAGATTATCTCTGAGTTTCTCTGATGCGCAGCACACGTACACAAAGCGGTACAGACTGTGTGGAAACGTCCTTTGCGTCACTGGAATTAAATAGCAGGTGGATACTGTATAATGAAACTGATACGGATGTTACAGCTCTGCTCAAACCAATATAAATATAAAGACTAATTGATTGATTGGAGTTGGATGACGGATAGCACACTGGTGTTGGGAGATGAATGTTTTGGCATCGCTAGGAGACGCGGCACTAAACACTCACACGCCACACTCTAGGGTTCTTCCCAGGCAGTTGGGAAAGCTTCACCCTGCAAAACATCCTAGCATCTAAACAGCGTGACAAGCATTGTACTGTACCACTAACACATAGTCACGCTTTAGAGCAGACTAACACTAAACACCAACGACACACTGTCCTGGGAAATCCGTGTGAGAGCAGGTACAAGGGAAGTGTGCTTTATAAGAGTTGGATGAGCAGGTACATGGGAAGTGTGCTTTATAAGAGTTGGATGCTTCACAGTCTAAGGATGTGTGATCTATTTGTTCCATTCTCCCTCCAGTACCAAACCAGGCTGCCTAATGGTTTCCATCATTCAAACAGACAGCATTTATAAACAACAACAAGGACAATGACAACAACAGCAGCAGCAGCAGCAGCAGCAGCAGCAGCAGCAGCAGCAACAACAACAACAAAAGAATTGAGAGCATTCGTCGGGATCAAATGGAGAGCCAAAACACCAGTGTGATGCTAGTGTTTGCATACATTCCGTAATTCTGAGAAGGATAATCATTTCAAAGGGAGGTACGTTTGAAATTTCCCCTCAGACAGTTAGGCCTCAGCTGCTCAGGGGTCACATTGTGAAGACAGAGGTCAACACTGCATGCATGATATCAGTCAGTCAGTCTTCATTGTGAGGCTATGCATTACATAATCATCTGTCTCAGATATGTGAGAAATAACCATCTACCATTTTGCCTGATAAATTCTGCATGTCCATAATTTAGTATTTGAAGCCAGGTACTTCTCTCCAAACTGTGTGCACTATTTACAATTCTTAAATATGAAGATGCAGCAATGTGGATGCTGCAACTGAGCGTCCACCTAAACACAATATAATCCTCCACCGACTGAGACTTCCACCGTCCATACGGTGCATGGACTTTATTTACACTGGCCATTCACTGTATATTTCCTGCCGAGCTGCCAGACGGTGGGCAGAGAAGTCCATCATCTGGAAAATCCAGCCCACGCTCCGGCGGAAGGACAAACAAGGACCTGTGCTTATCCTCATAATAACCACAGACAGCCTTCTCACTCTTGGCCAGGTGACATCTTTATGAGCACATCACATTTCCCAGGAAAGACAACTGTGGACCGCACCTGTCAGATGAACTCCTGTCGGAACGCCCCAACTCAACCCTCGGCAGCAGCAGCAGCAGCAGGCCGGATGGTTCCGCGTCTCTGCCCTATCAAGGCCAGCTATACGTCCGGACCCCTTTGAACTACCGGAATGTCAACCATTTCTCTTCATCTCTCTGTGCCGTATAATAACGAAGATGGATATCTACAAGTGTACAACTGCCTTTTATTGTCTAATGTCACTCCAAATAACAATGTGATCGTTTCCTGGCACTGAAAATGAATGTATCGTTTGATTTAAACCATTAAGAGCAGAAAACAGGAACTGATAAAAAAAACATGTCAAATAACCCAAATGGCTATTCATAGCTACTGAATCACTCATCCTCACCAAATGCACCATCAGATTTTTTTCCCCCACAGAATGACCACAGGTTGACTTGCAATTACCACCTTTGGAATATCCCATCTCTGAGCTGTAACGGGAGCCACATGACCCCCTGGAGACAAAGGTCAGAGCATACTACTCCCCCGTATGAAATGGTCTGGCTTGAATTTAGACACTCAACATGCTTCTGGCATATCTGAGGGGCCTGTGGTGAGTGATGGAAAGGGACCCAGAAAGCATTACCATTGTGACGTAAGGGGCCTGCGCTGTCAATTGGACATAGCAGAGACGGATCCCATTCTTCTGATGCATGGGCAGAGAAGCTGGACTATGCTAGCTCACTATTTTAAGGGGAGGTGTGGGTGGTTACTGGGCCAAGAATTTACGAAAGAGGCCAATGGTTAGGCCGCCAATTATAGGCCCCAAGGAGGTCCCGTCACGACTGCTACTGTAATATAATGGTTTACAAAGAAGTGGTTATAATACAAGTTTAGGTGAAATAATCAGGTTTTTTTTTTATTCCTGATACCTGAGGTAGCTCAGGTGGCCTTGCATTATTACCGGGAACAGGGAGTGCCCGAACAGTGCGTCAAGTTTCTCGGGCCTGTCAGGTGGCAAGATTTCACACTATTCGCAGGTCGGCTCCACCAGGCCTTGCCGCCCAAGTGTAAAATTCCAAATCAGCTCCAGCTTAATTTTAGCTTCTCAAGTCAGCTCCTTCTGACGGTGTAAATCTAACCCCCTCCCCTCCCCATCCCTTCCCCAGACCCCCCCTCCCACCCCCCAGATCAGTCTACACCTTCTCAAAGGCTGCTAGCCGGGGCAAGACCAGGGGCAAAACAGTAGATTCACAACATCTCATAATCTATTCGCCTAGCTTCTTCATAAAGGAACTAGGCGAATAGTAATCAAGCATGTAGTGGTGAGGGTCATTGGTGGCAATGACCAATAACATAGCGGCTCTGAACCTTTCTGGATTCAACTAGTCCAACATCAGGTACATTTTTGCAGGAGACATCTGCTGTATTATGTGCCAAAGATGTTGCATCAGTGGCAATCCACCCCAACTTATCAGTTGCAAATAAGAGTTGTGTGGATGTCTGGCTAGATTATAGTACACAAGTACAAAGGCTGACACAGTTTTGATATAAGGGACGGGAGTCAGTAGAACTCTTTTCAGTAATAACGCTATATTCTTGACAACACACATAGTGTATAGGCAAACTAAAGTAAACACAACAAAGAACAAAATAAAAGCAAAACATCATGACAACAAAATGAGCAAACAAAATACGGAGTGCGTCTGTCAGCAACTGGTTGGATACGTCCCCTGTGTACTGGCTATATCTCAACAGCACACAGTTGACCCATGCTTAAACTAGCCGCACACATGAGTGGAGCGAGTATTAGCAGCCTTGCCCCCATTAGCCGCTCGCACACACACACACACACATGCACAGACAGCTTCACCCCCAAGCAAACGGCCCCAGCCACCCCATTCAACAGAGCCGAACAGCCCCCCAACCTACCTCCTCAGCGTCTCGCTGCTGAAGCCTCGGACCAGCCAAAGCCTGCAGTTGGAATCAGAGAGTGTCGTTTGTCTTTCTTTTTTTTCCACCCCCCCCCCCCCCACCCCCACCCACACCCCCCTCCTCTTCACCCCTGCCCCCAACCCTCCCAATAACCCCCCACCCACATACACTCATACACACACACACACACACACGCCAACCCCGGTTCTCTCTCTCCCATTCCCCCCTTTGCCACCCCCTCCCTTGCGCCTGCGCCTCACTCCCCCTGCCTGTCACTCCCCGGCTGCCCTGCTTTCAGGGGCCATGCTGAGGCAGGCATACTACAGTAGCAGCACTCTGTGGGCTCAGCACTTTATTACTTTCGCTTTGAAAGAGTGACCGAGAAGAAGGGTGAACGAGAGGAAAAAAGAGAGAAGAAGAGATAGAGAAAGAGCAAGAGAGAGTGAGAGGAATGAGAGAAAAAAAGGAGAGAGAAAGAGAAGGAGCAGGAACTGAGAGAGAGGGTGTTGAGAGCAGCAAGCAGAACTGGGGAGACTGAGGGTACAGCCAGGCTGGCAGATTGCTAAATGAACCACAGTCAGCTGTAGGACCAATGAGACATCTAGTGGATGGCTTTGGTATCGACTGATTACTGCAAAATGTTGTGGCTCATCAATATTGTATATCACTTACGCAAATGTGGTGCTCAAATTAAACTTTCATTTATTTCTTTTTTTATTGTCCTATTACAAATAGATATTTACACCTGGTTCTTTAAGTAAACATTTATTCCACTTGCTACCATTTTAATTCAGGCACCATTTCACTGTCAGACAAACAGTACTTCTAGTTTAAGTATTACACTTAACTCATAGATAGCATTCATTATACATAATAAGAGCATTCATCAAACATTCATAATTCCATTTGCTTGAGTAGAAGCTAGCATAACTGTAAATAATATTCAAAAGTATTCACATAAAACATATACTGTCATAGATCCGTACAGTTTAAAGTAACATAATGTATCACAATACGTATTTTGGCTGTTTATTGTATGAAATATTGTAATATCATGAATAACTTGATCTCATAGGACACTTAACAACTGTGAATATGGCCTTTCTCTGATAGTTATGAAGGCCTAACGCTGATGATACATAGGGCCTCTTTTTGGTAAGATTTTAGATTAGATTAGATTAGATTAGATTAGATTCGATTCGATTCAACTTTATTGTCGCTGTGCAGAGAACAAGTACAAACACAACGAGATGCAGCAATGTTACTGAGAAATTTCATTGCCATTATTGTGGTTCTGGCATGTTGTAATTGATATTGGGCAACAATTTCTTTTCTGGAAAACTTTCAAACTCAGTATGCAAATCGTCATGATCATCCTTTCCGAATAATTGGAACTGGTTATATGGCTGCCCAGCAACATTGCTCAAAAGGTTGTCCCATGTCATCACCCTTAGGACACACATCACACGTCATACATTTCTTCATTTTCATGTGAAAACACTTTAAAGCACTGTGGAGAGACATTCAAGTAAAGAGCCATTTAATGGACTTACTTGCCAGAGTGAAGACTCGTCTTTTGTAGCACACGTAAGTAAAACAGATCATTCTTGACCTCTGAATGAAAGACAAAACAAAACACTCCATCTTTCAATGGGAAAAACCGGCATGATATGAATACATTAAGCAGACTTGATTTGACCATTTGCATGACACTGGGAGCTTTCAAGTAATAAAATTATTACTTTGTAGAAAGTATTTAATAAATACAAGGTATAGAATCAAAACACTGCAGACATCTACATTAACTAAATGTCATACAATCAACATTCAAACTAAATATGACCGATTAAAAAACATTCCTCTATGGCCAAATTTACATTAATACCCTTCTTACACAAATATAAATTCAGCTCGAACTGTCTTTTAAAACTCAGCACAGTGATAACAGTAACTTCCTGATATAGCATACAACAGCAGATACTACATCTCTGTCTGCCATCTTTAATTAGGTTCGTGTCCACCCTGTCACTCAGCCTCCCTCAAGTCCCACCATCTGACAGTCTAAGATGTAAGCAGGCCTTGCTTTACGGTGAGCCTCTGCCTCAGTCCCTTTGAGAAGGTCTCCGCTGCAGCGGTGGCTGCGGTGGTGGTGGCGGCGGTGCCCGTGCCAGGCCCGGGGTTGGGCAGCCCGTGGGCGGCCACGTACTTGTTGTAGGCCTCGCGGATGATCTTGAAGGCCCGGAGGTTGGCGTAGGGGATGTCCGTGATGGGGTCGCGGTACAGGGCGGGCTTGTGGGTGACGGGGCAGACCTCCTGCACGGGGATCTGAGGCCGGGGCCTGTGGGGGAAGCAGGACTGGAGCGTGGCATCGTCGCTGAAGGTGATGTACGTGCGGGAGCACTTGCTGCCCACGGGGGCGTGCGGCGGGGCACCGCCGGGGAGGGACGACTCGGACTGGGAGGCCACAGGAGCCGGACCCTGGGTGTCCTGGTCCAAACTGGACGATAAGACAAGCGTACGGATCATGTCACACTGTGCGGAGGTTGATGCTTGTCAATTGTCATTTTCTCTCTCTGTCTCTCTTACTCTCTATCTGTCTGTCTGTCACACATGGTCTTCTGATCTGCGTTCTTCTGTGCAATTTTGTCTGATGTCTTACCATCAGCCTACTCTCTGAGCTCCTGTTATGTACCTCCACTGTACACTATACACTACACACAGCTGGTCTCTAAGGACCATGCACCTGTCCCTCTCTTTCCTAATAAACCCCACCATGAAGTATCTGACAATGTTTTGGTGTTTTTGTGTATGTGAACAGGGAGGGGGGCATATCGCCATCTAGCGTACCAATCATGTACACGCGGATAAGGACAGATGTCAAATCCCCCTCATCGAGCTTTAACTGTAGCTCGACTTAACTGTGCATGTAATCGTACTGACTGATACAGTCGAGCGATGCAAAAATGGTTGAAAAATGGCCATGCATTAGGAATTAGGCAAGGTAGGCATGCTTTATCCTACCCTTCAACATCCACATTCTCCTCCTTGAATGCGGGGTAGGACACCAGGGGCATGAGCACGGAGTGGTAGCGGATGATGGGGCCGGTGCACTGGTGCCTTTTGTGGACCTGTTTCTTCTTATCGGCCTCGAGCCGCTCATAGTTCTCTGGTGCAAGCAGAGGTGAAGAGCAAGAGACAAGTGACAGAGCGAAAACAAACGCAACTGCTGTTGTGCAACTGTCGCGACTGGCTGTTTGTTCGCATAACTTCTCCCTCGACTGACGCAGGTCAGTGCTGTCGCAAGATAAATGGACAGTTAGCAAATCTCTAAAGGTTTTCATACAACAACACGGAGATAATGTTACGTTAATGTGCCTGATAACATTGAGTCCCCCAAGAAAATGGATATTTAATATGAGTGACAAGCGAAAAACCTCAGCCATCTGTTTTTATAGATAACATTAAAGTGAACATGCTGGCACTCTGTGTACTCATGTCAGTGGAAGTGGAAGACAGAATGTACACTGAGATTTATCGTCATGCCAATCAGGCGGAATGTGTTCAGAGACGAAACTATGAGGGCATTCCCCCGGATGTGTTTACACTCTATTGATTTGGCTGCACATCTGGCTGCACTCCATGACAAATACACTGATCCATTCAAAGGATTTCATCATGCTTTACCCATATGTACGATTTTGTGAGTGTGTGTGTGTATGTGTGTGTGTATGTGTGTTTGCTGTCTAACCCAGCGGTCTGAGGGTGATCTCCGTTGTAGCGTTATGCTGTGTATGTGTGTATGTGTGCGTGTGTGTGTGTGTGTGTGTGTGTGTGTGTGTGTTTGCCATCTGACCCAGTGGTCTGAGGGTGATCTCCACTGTGGCCTTATGCTATGTGTGTGTGTGTGTGTGTGTGTGTGTGTGTGTGTTTGTGTGTGTGTGTGTGCTTGTGTGTGTGTTTGCTGTCTAACCCAGCGATCTGAGGTTGATCTCCGCGGTGGCCTTGGCCTCGGCCAGCAGCTCCTCCTGCGTCAGGGGTCGCTCGTGCCGGGCACCTTTCCTCCGCCGCGGGGCCACCTGCCTCTCCTGCAGCCGCAGGTACGTCAGACGGGTGTGCTCCGTGGTGGACTGACGCACGGACTTCCTGTCTGGGATTGTCAACATAAGTCAGCAGCTAAATCGGAAACAACCATGACATGTCTATGACTACGGGCCTGATAAAATCTTATCTGGCCCTCAGTGAACACTTCCACAGAACAGGCCATATTTGGACGGTGAGGGAGAGGGTGGTGAGCGCAGAGGCCAATGGAGGAGATCTTACTTTTGGTGATGTCCTCCTGAGGCTCCAGGGCTTTGTGCTTGTCGGTCTTGGCCTTGGCCGTCTTTCGGGGGGGTTCGGCTTGCCTCTTGGGCTTGAGCTTGGGTTTGACGGCCTTGATTGGTTCCTGATGTCAACTGATATGTTAGTGCTTTTAAAAGATCCACAATCAATATCCTGCACTGCTAAGGACAGGAGGCCTACATGTTCTTGTGTCACATGCCCTATACAGGAACCTTACACCTAAATGAGTAAATCACTTATGTCATACAAACAAAAGGAAGAAGAACTACGTGGTTGAATACTTCCTATTCATATGACCTTAGACCCCATTGTTATTGTCACTTATCATCATTAACTGGTGTTCCGTTCCAAGCTACACCCTTGAACAGTGACAGTGAGGCAGTCCTCATATTCATAAATGTCACTGTCCATATTAATGCCATAATACTGCCAGTGCCTATTCTTTGTGTACTTTATAGCCTAGTAAGTAGGCCTAAATATGGTGTATATTGACATTTTAAATGCATGGTAGCACATGATTTTACATGCTCCATACTGTAAATTAATTCACTGTTACAAATAGGCCTATGCCATGGCATCTGTCAGCAGTACCTTGTAGGCCTTGGTGACAACCCTACATTTTCTTCGAGGGCCATCTTCTTCTTGTTCACTGCTTGGTTCTTCACCCTCATCAATGTCGAAGTCACTGTCCACCTCATCTTCTGTGTCAGTCAAATCTCCTTTGTATTCATCATCTCCTGATTCCTATTGGTTATGGTTGGAAAAACGCATTATGGTCATATTGAAAAAAATATGCGACTGATCTAAATATTTGGCACACTATGGTACAACATTCACACCCGGACACCAGGTATGGTTGCATGCACTGTAAATGACCCACGTCATTGAAGCCACCATAGGTTGTCTTGTAAAAGTCGTCCTCTTCTTCAGCATCCAGCAGTTTGGACATCCGATTCCCCGCTGTCTTCCGAGGCGCACGACTGACAGCTAAGCTCATTTTGTCTCACTTACAAAATGAGATAATATAATAAATGAAAATAACTCTTAAGTCAAATGCTATATGCTACTTTTGCCTTTACGTGTGACATAGACACTTTTAGAGTGAACTTGCTGCTGGAATGGCGATCATTTTAGTGTGTGGCTAGGAGGGACAGTTATATTTTACTCAGAGCCAGTGCATCATAGAATATGTATGAATGACCCAGCACAATCGATGGATGAATTTACACTTCATTCAGACCAAACCAATAGAACGTTGAACGCTAACTTGCCACCAGGGGGCAGTCTACTGCTATATAGGAAATGGGGTTACATAACTTTCGTTGGGCGTTTTTTTTTTTTTTTTGTTTCGTATGTAAACAAAAACTAGAGATGTAAACTAGAGATTTCTCCTTTCATATTAATGACATCTCAGGCAGTCCATGCTTTTTGTTTTGATGGAAGTTTCTTAGTTTATGCCCTACATAATATTTGATAAGCTTATTAGTTTGCAACATGGCCAGCAATTCAAACCAGGCTGTTAGGTGCTTGGCATTTGCATGCTGCACCACTGCATTTTAGTGAACTGCAACCTCTTTCACAATGGCAATCACACAACAACACATTGTCAGAGCGCCATGGATTCCACAGAGAAAGAATCTAACCAGACTGCATTTCTGAACTTATTTCTGTTTCTGTCTCTCAAAACCTAGGCTACTTACCTTTTAGCCTACACAAGGTGAAACCAGCAGTCCTCTATGGTGAATCAGAGAGGCCTAACCCACTGGTGTGGCTCAGTCACCACCGCCTAGTCATTACAATGATCCAGCTGTTCCATTTGTTTGGGTGGCTCATTTGGTCACCAGGGAGGCCGTACAGCAAACATTACAAATGCCGAGTGAATGTTCTTATGTTCTAACTGATCATCGGCCTTCTCCGAAATAGATTCTTCTCTCTGAAACACAGAACTTTTCCCAAAGCATTATACTTTGAAATACAAGCTTACTCAATGTTAGATGCTAAATGCAACTAAACACTGCATATCCTCTTCTAAACTGAGTTTATCCACCTCTTTAAAAGGTTTATTCAGCAATTGCAACTTTTAACACTCAAGAATCACACTGTAGGCCTATCATCCACATTCACAATATATGTGCTCTCATCAACACTCAATTAACTATTTAATACCACTGATATTGTTATACACATTGGGTAATAACCTCCACCATCATCAAGCATGTTCTGAATGCCTTTTTAAAAAATCAGTCCACCTTATGCCTTATGCACAGTCCACCTTATTGTTAGCACAGAATTCAGTTTACCTTTTATTTTACCACTACACACTCCTAGGTTGTTGAATCAGCTCCCATTCAGATAAATATATTTCTAATGGAGTAAGGCCTTTGATTCTCTTCCTCTTTTTGACATTTATGATGCTGATCAAATGAGATGGTGCACATCTCAGTATCAATCTCGCCCACGCAAGGGAGAAAGGGACTTGAAACGCAGGGACTTCACCTAACAGGTGCTTTTCTCGAGTAGGCCGAATGAAACCGGAAGTAAAGTTTGAGAGAAGAAAACAATAAGACATAAAGAAATAATGAAAAACAGAGAAAGAAAAAAACATAAAGATGAAGAAAAACAAACTGAAAGAATTAAATAAAATTGATAAGACTGAAAGACGGGGGCAAAGGAAAGAATTAAAATGTTACTAAAGACAGGCAATATAATGTTACAAAAAAAGCAGGGCTCTCACGATGATAAAGTTTTATACAAATTACACAATAGACGTCTGATGGCACTCCCTTTGTTCCCCACCATCAGGAATGTGCTTCCGGTTGATAAAGTGTTCTATTTCCAAACAATGGCAGGCATTTCAAAAGGGGGTGTTGTCCTCCAACAGGTTTTATTTAGCTGCTAACCAATGATGCAGCTCCCATATGCTTATATTTCTGTGTCATTCTATGTCATTCTCCTCACCATTCTCACTGAACAGTACCTATCAAATTGAGAAGGGGGTAAAATGTGACCTACATTCAAAACCGCAAAGAGATGCAGCGTTTCCTGTGCTTCGAAAACAAAACGAGGCCTCTCTTCACACAAAAAAAGAAGGAGAAAAAAAACATGCTCTTCAAGTCTTGCACATTCTTGCAGTGTTAGTGCCTTGAGTCTGAAAGGCCCTACAAAATAATCTTTATATCCATAGCAATCATTATCCGCATCATAATGATACAGCAATAAATATGAATAGGCTAATTTAGCGAGGCTTTATTCCATTAATACCTAACTGCAATTACTTACAAAAAATTACACACTCCTTCTCCTACGGAAGGAGGAAAGGAAAATGAGAAAAATCACTGTCTGAGAGGCCTACTCTGAGGTGCAAGCTTACAGTAGTATATGAATGCAGTGCAGCTATAGCCTTTAAACAAATTTAATTAGTCTCCAGCTGGAGCGCTCGGGATCACAACAAGGACGACAGCATAACATGTCAGGACCCAGTGGCTCAGAGTTGGGGAATGCAGGGTATTTGTGGTGAGTGAGGAGGACGTGCTGTTCTTCTCGTCGATGTTTGTATCCTTTGTGTGTGTGTGCCTCTGGAAGGTTGGCGTTGGCCCTGCCTGGGAACGAGGAGTTTGCTTTCCTCTCTTGGGCTTTGATGTGTTTCCCACACAAGAAAATGAAACTCCACCCCCCCTCCTCTCCCCCCTTCCCCACGCGCCTTCCCCCAGTCCTGAGGAATGCAGATCAACATCACGTCTCTGTTGTGTGTTTTGACTGAGAGAGGGCACATTATCATTGAGAAAATGCAGATAGGAGAATAACATGACGTCTGACCCTACACAGAGCCCTCAGCAAGATTCGAAAAAAATAAGTGACGACATGTTTGACATGTACATTTCTCCCTGAAACCTCTCTCTGTTGCTCTCTCTCTCTCTCTCTCTCTTTGCTGTCAGTGGTCTTGTGCATTCCCGTACAGCCGCTGTGGCTTTTCCCAGCACCTCAAGCCCCTCTCAGTATAGAGGCAGCATTGTGAGGGGGTGGAGTGGATGACCTCATGGGTTTGGCATTGGGAAAACAGGACTGGTAGGAGCCTCGTGCCCGGCCCCTCTGGCTTGAGACCGAGACCACCCGAGATGGAAAAGAGACAGAGAGAGGGCCGAGAGAGACAGAGACAGGACTGTGATGTGGAGTGGCTGTGCAATGTGAGAGATCAGGTGGAGAGCATGAGCCGAGAATAGCCTACAGAAATGAAAGCTGGAGAGCAAGCCAAGTTGAAAATAAATTAAAAACAAAAACTAAAAGAACTAATGTCAAATGAATAACTAGTTATCTATGGATAGAAAAAGTCAACAAACACAGACAGGCAAAACCCCCTTACAAATACATATGAAATTCAAGAAACACTGTATGTTTTGGATGGTGTTCCAATCTCTTCCCATATATCCTCCGTTTGTTTTGCTTTGGATGGTACATGTTGGCCTATATTTAAAGCCATTGTCTCCATCACAATGGGTGTACCCATGATGTGAATAGCATTTAAGCGCAGATTGCGTAACCTTCATCCGTACCCTTTTTGTCTGTTGTGACTTCGGGCATATTTTTGCTTAGACCACAACTTAAAGTGCCATCAGCAACTCAGCTGCTGTCAGAAGCACATCACGTCTGCACCGCTTTACATAACGTCCTCCCTTCATGTTGGGACATGTCTCAGCCCAGACCCTGAGAGTTCTGTCTCGGGTACACTATGTGCTTGACCAAGCCCTGATGTAACAGGCCAGTCATCCCTCTACAAAAAAAAGAAAAGAAAAAAAAGGCTGCCGTCCAATTGCTTCCCCACATGGCCTTTCCTGGGCTGAGCATTGGCCAGCGCGACTCGGTGTTGCTGTTGCAGACTGCTGTCGGCCCATTACAAGTACTAATGTGAAGTCATTTGGTCTGATGCATGGATTACGTGTTGTCAAAACAGCTGGTGCTGCTTGCTGCTGCTTTGTGATTGTTTACAGGAGCTGCTATGGGATGAAGCATCCCTCCAGCCCTCACAAATGAATGTTATGGAAGTGTTATGGCATGACATGTTGGCGAAAGATGTTGTAACAGAACTGTAGTAACTCACTATGGAAAGCTTCGACTGAAAGGTTCACACAGAAAAGGGTGCAGTACACACTTGGCCTTGTCGGTCTTAACCTTCACATAGCTGAGTGATGACCTCAGTGACACCAGACAGATGAACGTCTGAGAATAATACCACAGAAACCCTCCGAAAGTCTCCTACGTAGTTTCATTTTAGTGACGGACTGGTGAAAATGTAGGATGCCCCATTAAAGCGACATAAAGTTCTTTTACCTTAAAATCCCGGCTTCAAGGTCATGCCACACTGACTACAATAAGGAGAATGGAGTCTCTGAAATTGCTGGTGTGTGCCCGAAATGCCTGGTATTACACTGTAATGTTGCATGTCGAAAAGTGGAATTCTGTTACTTTAAGATCAACTTGTCATACCTCAGTGTAAAGATTTGTAATGACAAGAATAAAATATGTTTAGTTTAATTTTGTTAAAGTTTAGATTCTTTACAATGTCAATATCAGATTCAGTGTTATCATTTTTTTTCTATTATGTTATAATTGTGTTTACTGTTTTGTGTGTTTTGTCTACAATGTCTATGACTAAGGCGTCATATGGCGCCAAATAGCCAGCCATAACCATAACCATAACCATGTTGTGAAAAGATGTGCAATGACCACATGAATTTCCCCTTGTGGGATAATAAAGTTCACCTTGGCCTTGCTGTTTACTGGTGCACATTTATAATGGGGATAAAAACATGAAATATCAACCTTGAACACAAGTCTACCCAAACAGCCTTTACATTCAGCAGTGCATTTGAAACAGCATTGAATCACACTGAATCACCACTGAAACCACCATCTATCAACTGTTCTGTTCTGTAAGGTGAAAATAATGCATAACAGCTTTGCCTCGTGATTGCATGTGCATGCTCTGACTTCTCCCAACAAGGTGCGCCAGCCAACATAACAATCCTGTTCTCATGTTAGTCTAATGGGTGAGGTGCCATAAGGCTTTTCAATAACAAAGACTCACAAAATAATCTGTAACCGCAATGTTTTTTCTGCTATCTAAAAATACCTAGGTATAATAGTATATATTTTGTGCTATCTATGGAGTAGATAGAAGCGTATTTGATAACAAAAAATTTCAAAATCAGCCTTCTTATGCAGCCTATAGCCACATCAGCATGTGACAAATGCTTTAAACTCTTTTTGATTGAGGTGCAGTAAACAATTGAGGGACATCATTCTCAGTCTCCATCACCAACCCAGTCTCCAGCTTGTGATCCGATTGTTTTGTTTTTTCTTTCATATGGAGCAAATGACTGCTTTGAACTACATTCTGCAGAAATGTGTGCAAGGATGGGAAGGGTGCACACACCCTTACACCTGATTGTCTGATACTACAGTATATTGGAAGTCACTGAAACAATCAGTTAATAATTAAAACACTGTGCATGAGGAATCTTTGGTAGCAGAGTTCAGCTTTTTGCCCATCTACCAGTGAACTCAAAATGATAGACTCATATCTGGACTCAGGGAAATCCCTTACATGTTTTTAGGCATAATTGAGATTATCACCAAATGCCCCTCGATCCCCAGACTGGAGTACACCTCTGTGCGGTAAAAACAACTTTTACTTTCCTCGTACAATTATTGGTGGGAAACACAGACAGTGGTACTTTCCACGTCTGAAACGAAAGATATTTTAATTTCGATTTCAATTTCAATACCACCGCACCTTAGTGCCATGAAATGCATGGTGCATGCATGGGGCATTCAGTAACCTAAATGTCCGTCAGTTGATTCCTTGGGCTTCTGTGAGATTCATTTGAGATCTTTCGGTCACACCACATCACACACTGAGTTGCCGAAACTGAGTGGTGTCTGCTTTTGATGCGACTGTACGATAAAATGTCTGCAAGCATAGACAAGCCTGATACCTATTTGGCTTGGGCTACATTTCCTGTAGTGATACCAACCATTTTTGAAAGGGTTCCAAAGATGGGAAGACAGCTATTAAAGACACTCAGTTGTCAGCTTTCTTTATCCTGTTGAGGCCTGTGGCCATGCTTGATGCTTGAATTCTATGATAAGAATGACTATTTCATGGTTTATAATAAGGAGCCCAAAGAAAACACAAATTCCAGTTTCTGCAGTTGTGAGCTGGCACATTTCCCAGGCCCACCTAGCGTGAAGCTCTCTCATGGGAACTGTGTGGGAGCGTGCACTCATCTGTCAAGGTATTACCTCATGGCTTGATGGCCTCGACAAGAAGCCAGAGCCTTTCGGGCCTGCATGTACAAACAAGGAGTCATATCATGACACCACTGAACTGGCACGTTCCATCACGCCCCCAAAGGGTATAGCTCTAAAGGGGTAGTTGGGAATTTTGGACCTAGGACCTCATTTCCAAGTTAGCCAGTGTTTTTAGCGGCAGGCTAGCACATACCATTGATTTCCGCTAGCCTAGCACCAACTCTGCAACTAAGAAGGACTGGATTAAATGTGCTGAAAACAGTCTCCACTGATAAATATCACTCTAACTAACTTGGAAATGAAGTCTTACGTGCAAAATTCCAAACTATCCCTTTAAGTCTGACTGTGCACACAGCTGAGGTGAGAGGACCTGTCTCACTGGTCAACCCCTTGCAGTGGGTCTGACTGACCTTTCTAAGGCCCTGACAGTCTGGGGAAACATGGAGCAATCTGGTGGGGGGAAATGCATGTCTCTTGTTAGGCGACATCGCAGCACCATGGGAATGGGGGCGGACGTGTGAAGACGCAGCGCAGTTTAAAGGCCTGTGTTTGCTTGCACAACAAGGAAACACAGTGAGCGAGAAACAAGACGGGCGTCATTCTAAAGGAGCAAAGCAACTGTTGACACAGTAGAATGTGCCATGGAGTCTACAGACACACTCTTTAGTGTAACCCACCTTAAAACTGAAAAAGGCCGGATTTCCCAGATTCGTTAAGAAGCTCTTAATTGCTAAGAACTTCTTAGGAGCGCTCTAAGAACGCTCCTAAGAAGTTCTTAGCACTTAAGAGCTTCTTAACAAATCTGGGAATCGCAGCCAAAGACTGAGATCAACATGTGTGTTGGTCCCCCCGATACTTGCCTGGCTCTTGTGCTCTGGCGTGGATAAAACACTGAAAAACAATACCTAGTTTGCTTTATACCGGTGTCACCTGTTGATGCTGCTGTTTGCCAGACAAAAACTCACTCAAAGTTTCTTAAAGTCTGTGCTCTCCTCTTTCTTGTGTCAGAGGACAATTTTTCCTTCTATCTGTGTGTGTGTGTGTGTGTGTGTGTGTGTGTGTACGTGCATGCATGCATGTGTGTGTTTGCGTGTGGTTGTATGTGAAACATCTATTTCCCTATTCCCTGACAGCTGTCAAGCTTTTAGTCAGCCCCCTATAGTTTACAGGTTTCCCTGCATCACTTCCTGTTTCTGAGGTCGGAACACATATTCGCTTCATGGTTTCTGGCTGGCTAGAGCACAATGGTTAATGGTGAAGGAAGTATTTTACATGGGGGGTGTGGGGGTGGGGGCACACTAACCATAAACTGGAAGTAGACGTCATGGTATTTCACACAAGATAGTAGTTCTTTCGGACATTCCCACTCCGGTGTAGTGTGGTTTGCTGGTGAGCTATTTTTATTCAGATTCTATTTTATAGGCTTAAAGTAGTAAAAGAGGATGTGTCTCTTAGCCTATCCACCTTTAATCCCATCACTGAAGGTCAGAGTAAACGAGCACATTCTTTAGAGAGGTGTATCAATACGTCTCTAATTGTGTGGGCGGTTGACAACAACAACCACCTCTTTGAAGTGCATGCTCCTTGAGCAATCTTGTAGCTGGCTGAGTTTAGTTCGCTAGGTAGGTATTAATTTTCTTGCACAAAGTGTAACATAGAGTGCGTCACGTGCTGAAATCAAAGACTCTACAAACTATTTATAAAAATCCAACTGGTCCAATTGATTCAACTTAAACAGATGAAAAATGTCCATGGGCAAAAATATCTGCACAACACAGCGCACGGCATGGTGTCTTTGAACAGACAGCTTATCGTTCCACTTATCATTTGGACTTTACTCAAACCTTTCCTGTCACTCATGCAGGTCTCTCTCTCTCTCGCTCTCTCTCCTTCATGTTTTTCACCTCCCCTTTCATTCCTCCCTTCTCGCTAGGCTTGTTTATCCCTGTTTGTTGGCACATTTATCATGTTCCTGTTTACGGTATCTCATGCTCAGGAAAGCGAAAGACTGAAAGGGGACTCTTTGTTTAGGACATGTCAGAGTTTGGTTTATAACGTAATTCAATTCGGTTCAATTCAATTTTATTTATACGGTGCCACAACATGAAACTCCTTTTTAGCAGCAGAACCACAGCTCATAAGGGGGTGCCTATCTGCCAGGGGCCAGCTGAGTTCATACACTCATATCAGGATAAGCCCGCACTAACAGCATGGGTATGGGAAACAAACATAAGAAATAACATAATACCGTGTCAGTGGATGGAGAATGGAAATGCGTAGAGGCCCAAATTAAATGTAATGGCTGCAGGACAGCCAGTGGGTGTGCCACAGCCTCAAACTTCTTTGACCTGAGGCCCGGTCATGTCAGACTTTGGGTCATATAGGGCCCACCCACATGCCGGACAGTGGTTTCAGTGTCTCTCGCATGCTGATGTGTGCACACACATTAAATGAATGCTCATACCAAGACAATCTAATTGTATGCCTCTATGTTTGACGACACCAAATTAGCAAGTATTTCTTGACGGGGGAAACATTTGTTTTCTTTTTGGTCTGCGGTCATGATCTATTGTGCTGCTAAAGTGTAAAAATAGTTCACCATGAAATCAGCTAACATGTTGTAAGGGAGAAAATCTAATTAAATCTTTGGAACCCAGTGTCTGGCCAGAGGTTATTATTCAACCTCAGTTCTCAAGACTCATCAAATTCCCAGACGAGGAGCAATTTTGGTCAGTTCTGGACAGTGAAAGGTTGACTTCTCCAACCTCTTATAGTCTCAGAGAGGCCATTGGAAGGCCTAACACTGTTCTGTTGGCTGTATGAATGAAGCCTAAAGTTTACCACTCTGTCACATGTCAGACTGTAAGTCTGTTGTCACAAGACCTCCTATGTCTACTAAAGCTGCTCCAAGCAGGATATGACTCCATGTTTACATAGAGCCATATTTGTCTTTCATTCATAAAAGCTTCTATCAGATTCATGGTGATGACTGATTGCACTTCTCACAAACCAATAAATAACGTATTTACATTAACGTCTTAGATATAGGAAGTGTACAGTTCTTTCCTGTGTAAAATTAGCATTTTTACTGCCTGCTGATAGCTCTGTTTTTATGGTTATATTGTCGTAAATGGTCATAAAACTCTGAAAAAGAAAAAAGAAACACGGTAAAAGTTGTATATTCACAGGACGCGTACATGTGTTTATGTCCTCACCTGGAGATGTGGGAATATGTTTTAAAGTCAAGTCAAGAGGTTTTTTATTGTCATTGCACCTTGTAGTTACAAAGTGAAGTGAAGTTTTGACGAAATCCTTGTCGCTGGTTTTACAAATGGCTGCCTGTATACAGTATGTGATTTTCCAGCTATAGCTGTTTGGCAGTTTACATTCCAAATGGTCAGTTCCCATGTTAACTGATCTACCCTGATAACAAACTGGTTCAATGTCATCATCATATCACTGTAGTAAGCAGGACTCTGATACCTATAAACACAACTACGTTGCACCTTTCCCACACTTTCCCAGGTCCCTGAGGGCTAAGGAGAGTATAAACCCCCATCTGACCAGGCTGAGAGCTGAAGATCTCGTCACTTCTCACCAGTAGGCATTGATCTCAGTTTACAAACACACAGACACTCCGCCTCTTTTGCTGCACCCTGAATGCTGTAAAAAAAAAATTGTGTGAAATATGGAATCTGATGAGAAATGGATCAATGCAATGACGGAAATGTCTGTAGACGTATGTTCAAATTGTTTTTATGCAATGATGGTGTACTTGGTGTGCATCGCTGTGTGTTTATATGCTGCTAATGCTGTTTTCTGTTTCTATTCATTATGTTTAAGTACTGTAACACTAGAAATTCAATTATATGTGTATATAGACTTTTTTTTGTATATACCATTTTTTTGGAATGAAGCACTGACTGGGGAGCACTTTTGTACAATTGTGTTGTACCTGTGACAATGATAGCAAAGACACATTCTATTCTATTCTATTCTCTCAATTTTTCACACTCAGTTTTCTCTCAACCCAATGCTCTCTTCAGCCACTCACACACCTATAGTTTGTAATGTCTACCTTTAAGAGCAAGAACACATATCAGTCAAGTTAGTTTACAGAAGAAAAACATGCACAGCTTTGTTTCTATTTTCACAAAGGGTAGAGTGGAGACTGCACTGTCCCCTTAGGGGTCCTTTGAAGAACCATTCAAAATGGTTAGAAGAACCATTTAGGGGTTCCATGTGAAGCATGCAATATAATTGTTTTTCTTAGAGTGCACCTTAAAAAGCTGATACTGCAAGTGTAGCTATTTCACAAACGTATTTCAAGTAAGAGAAAATAATGGCTCTCTCACAGCGATCACTCTCTGTTAGTGATCAAATGTACAGCCCTTATGATGTTCTAAATCTTCAAGCATCCAGGGAGACAATCAGGCAAGCCACATACATGTCTGAATTGTAACTTTTTAAAATCATGTTATCCATATCTCAATCTACGTTTATAGTTCATTCTGTTATCTAACCTCCATTAAATGTTGCACATTGAACCCACATTTAAGTTTTCTACCTGAAAAGGTTTTAAACCCTATGTTGCATTCTTCTTATTATGCTTCCATAAAATATGTACACAAAGGCAGTCTAAGAAAGGATGAGTATGTTGCAAAGACATGACTGACAAGTCCAACTCAATCACCTGTCAAACATTGTGCAAGGAATATCCTAAGACCTACTGCAATAAATGGATGCGATTTACTGCCACATGAGGTTTAGTCATGCTTATTTGGCAATAGCTCAGCGGAGGTCAAATGCATGATCCGAACCAGGCCAAGGTTACTGTGGGCTGATGTTCCACATCAGCTGTTCTCGTCACCGTTCCAACTCACTAACATTAGCAAGTGACTCACATATAGAACTGCATAATTCAATATCATTGAAAGGTGAATCAGCCCACACAGTGATGATCTATATAATACATCATGTCTTATCGCAAACTTAACTTGAAATCACAATCTTTTTTCTTTTCATGAAGCATTGTCATTAGCAATGTTGTCAACAGTTATTTTCAGCAAAACTGTGACAGCTTGGCCTATCATCCGTGCACACAGCATCCTTTAGTTCATTTATGTTGTAAACATTTGTGAATTCCCCAACAAGACACATTAGCAAAGAACCATTTTAAGAGCAGACAACAAGGCCAACATTATGGGATTTAGATTTAAACCGCAAGTTGAACAAACCAGCCCAGAATAGCATCCCTTTGTCTCAGAAAAACAGGAGACAGACAGGCAGACATACCTTAACTACTAGCCTTTGTTAGACATATCAACAGAGTGGTTATCTGTTGGATAACTCAGGCTCATGGACGATGAGCAGCTGGAGAAAATAATAGGCCTGTTCTTGCCTTTGACCCAATTTGTGGGAAAGAAAAATCAGTGGAAGATATAATCTTATGAAAGGTAAGGGATTGTTTAAAGATCATAGAAGATGTTGACATTCCTTGTCAGTTGCTTGTCATTTCTTTTCAAAAAGAGTCTCAAAAACATGAAACATAACTTTGATGTCGTAGCCTACACCATACACACACACACACACACACACACACACACAGCACAAACAGCAAACCTCTGCAGACAAAGAACGGTAGTTGGAGAGAAATGAGGTCACAGGTGGGTGCGCTCCCCCACGTTAGAGAGCTCAGAAGGAGATGGCAGGGTTCACTGCGCTCACTCTGCACTGTGTAATTATGGTACAGTCAGTGCGCCCAAGGCCTCAGTGATGCTCGCCTGAGCTGTTTAAGGACCTGCACATCAAGTCATGCTAATAAGGGGATATCATTGGAAGAAGGAAGCTATTAGTGGCAGTCCTCCTTCCTCATTCTGTCCATCCCGTGTGCTTGCTTGCCCTGACTGAGATCTCATGACAAACTTTCCAGTCTCCCGTTTTCATGACTGTCCTTTTTTTTTCAAGGACAGACACATGTTAGTTCCTCTAACACTGCATGACTTCATTATGGTTGTCACATTGTTAAGCTTCTTCTCATTCTGAGCTGTTGAAATATAAATAGCACTTAAACATGACATGCTCTTGTCAATGACTACATGGTCACACAATCAGACAAGGTGGAGTTGAGATGTTTTTGATGTTCAATTTAGTCTTGAATTTCTGCCTCAGTCATATGTTGAAAGATAAGCTCATGAGATGTGATTAGTCTGTTTGAGACTCGTATTCGAGGATGGGGTTTGGAATAAGCTACTGTATATACTGACTAGACATCAGTTTTGACCGCATGTGTCAGTTGAGTGAAAACATCTTCTGAATGCAGCTGGACACGTCATCAGCACTGTGTCTGGATTCATTGGGAGTTTCTGGTTTATCAACATCGTACTCTCCCTCCGCCAGGTGACCTAATAGAAGATAATCAAACCCCTGCTTCATTCCAGCAAGTCACCAACTGACAACCGGTTGACCCAGGTTCAATTCCTGAACCAGCCATTGTGAGTGTGTGTCGGGATAAAAACGTCTGCTAAATATCAATGAACGCTAACTTTAACAACCAGCTACTTTGCACCCAGGGGTTGCTCTCCCTTCACCTCAGGGAGAGTGAGTATGACGCTGAGACCTGAAACCCCAAGTGATACCAGGAACATCTTTGACTGGCCATTCTCAAACTGTTCCCTCAAAGTTGGGAGCATGGAATTGTCCAAAATCTCTTGGTTAATGCTGAAGCATTCAGAGTTCCTTTTACTGGAACTTATAGGGGCAAAGCCCAGCTCAGGGATGGCCCCTTCTGGTTCCTGCACCAGTGCACAAAGCAAGGTCCATAAAGACATGGATGACAGAGTTTGGTGTGGATGAAATTGACTGGCCTGCACAGAGTCCTGACTGAGAACATGCGCTTCTGGAAGAATGGCCAAAAATTCCCATAAACACACTCCTTAATCTTGTGAAAAGCCTTCCCAGAGGAGTTGAAGCTGTTATAGCTGCAAAGGGTCACTTAAGTAAGGGATAATCAACGACGCGCCGTGCGTTTATAGGAAAATAATGCACGTTCGAAGTGGTAATAAGGACCCGACGCTGCTAGCATGCAGTAGCCTGAAAAGTTGTGGATTCAATTCCTGGCTTCCACCATTGTGCTCTTGAGAAAGGTGCTTAAACCCAAGTTACTCCAGGGACAATGTAGTCCCTTGTAATATAGTCAATATGTGTTGTAACTTTGGTTTAAACATTTCTGATAAATTAATAAATGCAAATTACTAAATGTCATTCTGTCTCACATGAGGAGGTTAGCTGGATCACAGAGAGATGGTTATCTGCTTTGAGGAGCTTTCCTCAGTGGGGGCCCAGACACCCACATTTCCGCCCAGGATTGTCCTTTCTAGCCTGACTCTCGCCAGACCCTTGTAGTTCCGCCATGCTCCACCAGAGGCGTTTCGCTGAGCTCCACACAAGGGTCTGGACGCGAGGGCAATCCAAACCCCTGTGCCAGTGATCAAAAAATGAGCAGCCAATCAGGAGCGCCGAAGCGAGTGTTTGATTCAAATAACAATGGCGGCACGCAGCGAGGAGTCTTGTGCTGACATTGATTCTGCTATTTCAACCGTTTTGTCGAATCTATCGAGTATTCATTCTTTCAGAGAATAGTTTTGAAGACATTTATTGGTGGCAAGGATGTTTTTACTCTTCTTCCGACCGGGTTTGGCAAGAACTTGAAGAAGCCTAGCACGTCATTCAAGATAACAGGCAAGTGGTTTATCAAATCACATGTGAGGATGTTTTACAAGGACCCGCCTTCAGAAATACATCTCCTATCGAGAAGTCCCAGATCCTTGTGTGAAGCAGACAGCGAACTACAGGATCTGGCGAAAGTCAGGTTATGTCCTTTCAGTGACATTGTCCCATTTTGTCTTGGCTCCTTGTGTCGTCATGGCCACAGATCTGTGCGTTCTTAATAATTCCTCCATTGCTATCCTGCCGTACCACATGTCCGTTTTATTTGTTTGTGTCCATATGGGAGGCAGGGAAAGATTTCAGCCCGACTTTGCATAGCAACTATACATTTCTTGGAAGCTCATTCAACTGGGCTCATTCAACTCAGGTCAACTTAGGACAAAGGTTTACCAGAAATGAAACATCAGCAATCACCAAGATTGAGGTCAATATGTTCAATATGTATAACTCTGTAAAAAAAACAAAAATGACAGCGGGTCTCACCTGACCATTTATGAAAACATTAAGGAAATATGATCTCAGCTCCAAGGGTTCACTGAGTTCTGTGATGAATGCTGAGGCCATAGGTTACGTGTTGTTTTCCATTGCCCTCCACCCCCAACTTGTGACATGAAACATCAGCCAAGGCTTCATTCCAAACAGACAAGTCTAGACCTGTAGCAGGTTAACCTTGTGGCCTACAGCTATTGACACTGGCCACGAAGACCCAACGAAAATGCTAATACAGACGTTCTGACTATGCCAAAACATCTTGAAAACACAAAGGGTGGCAGAAATGGCTTGCATAATGGGAAGTAGGTGACCTACATAGTCACACACACACAGTCAGTGGTTAAAAAAAACAACTAACCTACATATTGTGTGCAGCGATGATTCATTTAGAACTGAAAATGGGTATTGTCTTCTTATATGTGAATATAAGGATATTCTATGATGACGACAAAAATTTTTTAAACAAATGCAAATAATAAATACACATCTCTAGATTGGAACGCTGCATCATTTGAAATGTGTCACAGGACACTCATTAACTCCTATCAAATTACACGTCTGCATCTATTTACTTGGCAGACAGGTTCATGAGAACTGCCTGTAACTGTGGTTCTTGTAAGGTATTTACAGTGTGTGATCCCTGGGAATTGAAACTAAATTTGCGGTGTTGTGAGCTCTTTGCCCTACCAGTTGAGCTAAAGGTCATCAACTTAATAAAACTCCATTCTGAGATCACAACAATACATGTTTGTTGTTACATAATACCTCCTCCTGGTAAATATATTTATTTCACTAGAGTGTAATTAGTCTGACATGAAGAACCCCCACAACACTGCCACTATAAAATGGACCCCAAAACTTATCGAGGTGTTATGGGCCATTTTAGCATCTTCTGGCATTGAACAGACTGCCTACACAACAGCACAAATCTGAAACTGGGTTGAGACTGAGTGTAGAAAAATTCCACTGGACAGCAAATTAGTTAGAAGTGTTGAATGTTACTGAGACTTCCTCTTGATAAAGGTCATAACAGTACAGCTTGACAATAACACACTTTTTGGTAGTGTACACAACACCGCAGGCCATGAGACAGAAACCATAAACACAGAAAATCACTTCTGCCATTGATTGACTTGTGTACCCATATGAGCAACGATGACAGGAGAGGAGTAGATATTTTTCCTTGAGGTAAGGAGATCAGATTCAGATGTTCAAGACCAAAACTGGGGACATGATCCCAAGAATGAGTTCATTTCAGTTCAGTTTGACTATCAATTTGATTGAAATACATACGTTTTATCTTCAAAAAACAGGGACATAGGTAGTTTTTCTGTATATGTACAACCAAAAACGGGGACTGTCCCCTGAAACCGGGGATGTCTGGTCACCCTACCTTGAGGAGCATTATGATGCGAAACAGACATAGCAGCCTCTTTTGAATATAAACAGCCTTTCCAGCATAATGTTAAAAGCTCACTGATAGGCTAGACAGAGCACCAGCGTGCCATAGGTCTCTAGAGACTGACAAACTCATCACAGCAGCAAATAACATTCCATAAGGGTATGGAGGAGTGGTGCAGTCTGTTTAATCATCACTCACCAGTATGGGTGTAAATACCACACTCATACCTCAAGCATTGCCAGTCAGTGACGGTCTAAACACACTGTTGCATATAACCTTAACAGAGGTCGGACAGGACACCAGCCGAGCCGATTGAGCCAGGCTGCCAGCAAAAGCAAGACCTTCACCAAGAGGGGCCACAAACCCGTCGTCCTTGCATTAGACAAGAAATAATGGCCCAACATACCCTTGCAAGGTTTTATAAGAGGGTGTAGCTGCCAACTCTGGATAACAAACACACAGCAGATATCGCAAGGGTGAGGCTGTCCTTGCAGTTGTGTGGCACACCTCAAGATATGTTGGGAATGTTTGCAATTGCCTGTTGGACTCACAGGCACATAAACTCAATTGCAACAGACATCGTAGCCTTCATTAGCTTGATGTAGTTTAATGTGACAGCTACATTTAGTGACCATTTTACACCGACTGCACTTGGGTAAAACCCAAGTGTGGAAAACAGTGACCTTTCTTTCGAATGAACACAACGCTTTTGGTTTTGTTTTGAGTAGACAGAACCAATCTAACAAAGTGCAGCAAGGTAACTTAGAGATGTTTACACTCAACTGCTAAAAACAAGAGAATGCGCGCACATCTCAGTACCTTGATGAAGGACCTTGGTCCGAAACGTTGTGCTAAACGTTTGGGAGCTTCTATCAATGTGCGGACCTTTATCATTTCTTTACACTCAACTGCTCCAACATGAGAAATTGACAACAGGTGTCACCATGTCTTTCAAGCGGCCCTCACAACGACTTAGACTTATCACAACCTGAAATGGCAACGTATGTTTGTTTCATGATAGATTTCCATATCTGTGACTACACCTGGCTGATAAGATGAACAGTGCTGTTCAGGTAGTTCCTTCCCTGTAAGCTGTCCACAGGTCCCTGGGCAGCACTATGGGACTTTGGTCTAAAACTAACGAGCTAGCTATAACATGCAAAGCCCTGCAAACACCAGCCTTATTTGCACTGCTAGAAGCTAACAAACATGCTAACTGGTGTCTTTTGGGGACATGGTTAGCAATGTCATGCTGTGCAATTTTTTGTCTGTGTTCCTGCCTAGAACATGTTGTTCACTATTAATTTAATTTGTATTGTTATTTATTTGTATGTCGCTTTGGACAAAGGCGTCTGCTAAATAACCATAACCATAACCATAACCATAACCATAACATACCACATGCATGTCCTGAATGACTGGCGGAAACTACACGTGTTAATCTGTTCTTTATATAATTATGTATCATCATGTTGAATTTGAAGATGACACCAAAACCACAAAGGCCTATAAAATCATACATCAAAAAAAGGACATTTATTGCAGCTTTGCTCTAATCAGGTGGTGCCTAATCTCCTCGGCAGCTTACTCTTCCTGATTCCAGTCAGAGTGGCATTTAAAGAGCAGCCACAGGGAAATGTTTGTCTTTAAATCGACCTAACCTTTAGGCTAGAACAAAATCAACTCACATAGAAAAGTATTTTCATATAAAGATCTCCAAGCAAACACACCTGCTTGGGGAGCTTCTGTTCTAAAGATAATTTTGGGACATTTTGTTCTTGTGCCTTTTGCTATGCTTGCAGCATATTGTTATGATCTGAACGAATCCGTGGGATGGACTCAAGATCCTGCAGCCTAGCTGAGGCAGTAAACATGTGAAGGGCCATGCATGTGTTCTGCTGGTTGGGAAATGTGCACATGATCACTCTGTCTGTTTGAATGTGTCCTTCAGCATTTGCCTTGAGTCAACTCCACTGCTGTTACTCTCCCAGTTGGGCGTTTTCAAGGAAATGATAGACCCATGTCCCATGAGCACATGAATAAACAACACGTGAATGTGCTCCAGGGACTTGCCTTTGAAATCCTCATTTCCCTTCCCACAACTCCTTAGGAGAGACCAACACAACTGTGTCTTCCATTG
This sequence comes from Sardina pilchardus, assembly GCF_963854185.1. NCBI lineage: Eukaryota > Metazoa > Chordata > Actinopteri > Clupeiformes > Clupeidae > Sardina > Sardina pilchardus. The sequence continues at coordinate 18,457,266 of NC_084999.1, read as the reverse complement.
AGCGCTCAAGGGACATTCACACCAAGAAAGATAAATAACAAAAAAGTATCTTTCTAAGTATGAATAATGTCCACACCTCTATAACGAGGAAGAATGACATAAGTGGGGATCCCTTTCAGAGCGATTTTGAGAACAATAAAAAGCTGACAGCCAATGTTTCCCATAGGATTAAGCTCTAGTCCTAGGCTGACCCTAGACCCAGCCTGATCTGCCGGCGATTTGGATTTCGTCTTGCAGCTCAGGCTGGAAACATTCACTTCTATCTCTCCTGTTTCCTGTCCACGTTTGCTGGGTCCAATCAAAAACTGGCTTATCCACTAGGCGCACCCGGATCGCTGGTCTGATTGGTTGAAGGACTATCCAAGCGTTTGGAGTCATTTGAACTAAACCCATTGATCAGCCTCTTGTGCAGTAGAAATAAAGCAGACTCCCCAGACTAATGTTCAATCTTAAAAGATTGATCTTAGTATGATGATAGCCAGATTACTCTAGTCCTTGACCAGAAGAGAACGCCAATGCAGATCTCGAGATCAGTCTCAAGAGATTATAAGTGATTAAAAAACCTTTATGCGCAACCAATCCAATCGAAATATGTGAATCATTTACTCTACGGGCTCATTCTGTCTCTAAAACATTTGCAATGACTTGGCGTAATGGTGGTCACCATGGGTGTGCACTGAGTGAGATTGTGTTTTGTTTGCCTGATGCAATAAAAGCATGTGCCTTGCTAATGAGGGGGGGGGGGAGTCCTTCAGGGGCAATCACTTTTACCCAGGGACTTACACCGTAACCACAAGGCATCAACAAGCCACAAAAAAAAAAGAAATAATTAAAAACACCATATGAAAAATGTGTTATCACATGCTACACCAGTTTTATTTGTGACGTGGTATTTGTGAACGTGATTGGATTTTGTGCTGTGTTTGTGGCTGAGACAGACATCATCTCACATCAATCACTCGGTCAATCAACAAAGAGTCCACTCTGCTCTTCTCTCAATGACCGAGTTCATCCCATCAAGGTGTGATGACTCCATATCAGGAACTTAAAAGCTATGAATGAAGCTACAAGGAAGAAAGCTTTATGAGGTCACAGCCATTACATGTAAAACAGGCCTATCTTTGAATCTACTTCTTAGTTCCTGCTTTGTCATCCTCTCAAATTGTGCTGGAAATGCTATAAAACTAGAAAAAAATAGCTAAAAAGCCCAAAACAGAGTGATAAAATCTGTGACAACAGTGAGAAGAAGAAAAACAGCGAGACATATCTCGACGCTGCAGTTGCAGAATGGACTAGCCAATCAATATACATATTCGTGATGAGCTGAAAATAGACTTGACTAGGATTGGTGCATCACAGAAGTTAACTGCAAAATAGCTTCTCTTTTATATCACATCTGGTGAGGTGTGCAGGCTAGTAACAACACTGGATGCTACCCAAGATATGTTTTTCCAGAAAATATTTAATATAAAAATAAATATCTCTATATTACAACATTCTAATAGGCAATAGTTAGTCCTCTGTAAATGTTCAAATGTTTGATTCTCAGTCCAAAATCCACTCCAACTGCTCCTTTCAGTCAATGTTCAACATAAAGGCAGTCATCATGTGACTCATTTACACAGAGGTTCTCTGGTCCTGAGAAATTGTGCCCATGTTCATGGTTTACTCATCTCTTGCGATCTCTTGCGATTAAAATACATTCATCTGATGAGAAATGCAAGCCCTGCTCCAATCCCAGCCATTCCTGCAATCACCGTGAGTGCTCCCCTCACAGCAGACTCTGGGTCCTGCTCATGAAAAAACTCCACAAATCCTTCCTGTGAACAGTTAGAGAAGAGCATGGTCAAGCCTCTACGATTCTGCAGTGTGATTCCTCAAGTTCAAACACCAGTCACAACAACAGTTTCACAATACAGGAAAGCCATTTGCTGCATAAGAGGTGCAATAAGTTCAAGAGCAGAACAATCAGGAAATGTGAAGCAATCATCTTCTCAATGAAGAAATACAGTGCATTCCCTAAATCATCTAAATCAATCAATAAGGAAAGCCAATAATTAACAAACACTGCATGGCCTGACATTGATAACAAATCTTGAGTCAGTGCCATGTTGAAGACATCCTGTCATAATGATTTTACTAGGTGGGATCAAGTGGGTATATGACTTCCAAAATGAGAGCATATTTTTTTTCAAAGATTAAGACAAGCCAGCTTACCCATTCCTTGTTGTTGATCATCCAGTCCAGTTGGTCTGAGAGCAGATAAGAAGAGATCAGATTGCCCACTTCTTCAATCGAGCCCTCCTGTCCCCTGGATTTCAGATGACTGCACAGCACTGCACCGAAGGAAAACAAGCTGGCTATCCGCCCCCAGTTAGTTTTGCCATCACTGAACATGTCTTTGGCTACACTGGAGATGAAGCTCATGTCATCCCCTCGCTCATCAAAATTAAGTCTGTTGATCATGCCTGTAGAATCAAAAAGTGCAGTTTAGCAATTTACCCTATGGATCAGACTATAGCAAAACACAACTAGGCCTACTAAAAACGTGTGACCACGGCAAAGCTGACAGCGTTATTCAACGTCACACAGTATCCTAGATGGAAGCCCTTATTCCAGATTTCAAAACTGGGTAATGGTTGAATTTTTAACATTTAAATTAATCTTTTGAAAGACATGCCTTATTGAAACATGGACAATTGGCAAACAAATAAGTTAAAAACGTTAAGTACAGGCTTAAACATGAACAGGACGTGACTAAGAGCATCACCTTTGTATACAAGTTCGTGCTTTACGACTAGGCTCTTCACAAGGCGGTCCATGGTGGCTAGCGCCTTCGGCTGGGAACACCGTGTATGTTTGAGCCCGCTGTAACTGCGAAAGAAAACTTCCACAAGGTTCCTTGTATCATTTACCAACTGAGAATTAATTGAATCCTCGGCCAAAGAGTCTACGTCCTGGGAAGACTCGGGAGAGGAGGCCTGTGATCCTCCTGCTTGTGAACTTCCGGAAAAACGACTCGAGAAAGCATTGCTTCGCGTCGTTATACGCCCCAGATCCGTTGGACGAGACGCTCGGTTGATGTCCTTTCCATTGGCAAAGTCAGTGGCTTTCATATTGTTAGCCAAGGGCCGTGACACAGAGTCCTCATTTTCTCGACGAATGCATTGCATAAATCCGTCTTCGACGACTCCATTGTAAGGTAGTAAGGCGTTTATCACACTCGCTGTTGCGCGTTGGGCTGTGGCAAGAATCATCTTTTCAACTCGTTTTGACCTCCAATACGCCTAAATCCAGAGTGAATGAATTTATCTGAGCTTCAGAGCCTGCTAAGCAGCCCCTCAGATGTCCTCGCACATGTCTTATCCTTCCTCAATCAAGAAAGAAGTAGGACTTGATGGCAGACACTCACACTACACAGCAGCACGCTATGCGCTCAACCCGTAGACAGTAAAAAGAGACTTCACCGAGCTTATGTTACCACCACTTGTTCTGCCCACGCAGCCGTAGGACTTTGGCTGCTATGATTGCGCTCAACTGCTCAAGCTCCGCCTCTTTTGTTTTTTGTAATACGTCGTACTTTCGAGTGGGTTTTGTGCTTTCCATTTGACGTGATGAGCCACCCACCCATATTTTATATTATAGATTAGGCTCTGGCATTGTTTATGTAGTCTAGCTACCTGTTAACACAGCTAAAACAACACTTTTAAAGCATCGCATGTTTAAGCTATCATTTGAAACGGTTAATCCGAAATCAGCACCGACTCGAACTAGCCTGTCTATGGACTCATGACCAAACAAAAAAAAATGTGTTCCATAAAACTGGTAGGCCTACATCCACGCCATGCTAGTGCCTGAAGGCAAAAATGAAATCAACGCACCACACCATAAACCACTCCGTTGTCTTATATGCCTCAAGCCTGATCTTACTCACAACCCGTGTACTTGATTTTCTCTGAACTGCACCTCAATTTTCTATACGTTCTAAACTCCTGTAGACAGTCAGAGCCTTGAGTCAATCTAGCGCCCAATCAATCAATCCTTGTGCGCCCTCTTGTGGATCACTAATGTGATAAAGTGCTCTACCATAAACCATGAAGAAACAGCAATATACCTAGCCTACTTCTACTACTAAAAGTAAAATAATGGCATAACATATCATGTGAGACTTGTTTGTTTGTTTGTTTATTTATTTTAAATAAACACATTCACTTTTCCCTGATAGCCATTTCAGACTGAATAAAAACAAGATGCTTTCAAATGCATAAAATATAATACACAAAAAAAACCAAAGATAGCCCAGTGTTAATCGCTGTCAACAAAAATACAGGACACTGAAAAAAAAAGTTCAATACATTCAAAACGCATAACACATCCATGTCCAATGATTTAACAGATGTTCACACAGCCGCAAATCTTTGCACAGTGAGTGTATCAGTAACACCAATGGTGTTAAATGTGTGAGATGAGCTTGCTCTAAAGGTATGCTGAAAGAAGACGACACTAGTTGACAGAAGAGTTTTACTTTAGTGGCTGCACCAGCAACCCTCACATGAGTAGCTTTGCTATGATCAGTGATGAAACGAAATGTAAACAAGTATGAGTCACTTAAAGCCCAAATCTTCCCTTTCATATGCATTTGCAGACATTTGTAAACCTACAGAATTTCAGACTGAATTGAAAGTCTTGAAAAATGTCGGATTGCAGTCTAAAGGAGGATTTAAGAGGTTATTTATCTGACCTAAAACAGACCAGGTAATAACTGTCTGAATGTAGGCTACAGGAAGCTATCTATTCACTTAAGATATTATATAAACTAAAATAGATACCTGAATGTAAAGTAAGCTATCTATTCAAAGAAACTCTTACATCACATCCAATACTTAGCTGAAACATACACAAATTACTAAAGTGGGGAGGATAGGAATTCCAACAATGGCCCAAAATAGCTAGCAAGTTGCCACACATTCCAGAAAAGGGGAAAATATTTTATTTAATTTAGCTGTCATGAAGTAACATTCTAAAATTACTTTCAATAGCAAATAAATGCATGAACACTATTAATTAGTAATTAACAGCATGTACGCTGCTACATTTACATATAGTGAGTTATACACTGCATTTTTTTTAGATTGTTGCTCAATTACGTCATAAAATCACAATCATTCCTTTTAGTGTTCTACACTATGTTGCAGTAGCTGTATATTTTGGGGACTATAAAGGCCTAGGCGTTAAGTGCCAAAATAAAGTTAATTTCAGAGGTACTGCCACTGAGAGAGCCAAAAAGAACAACAAATGTCAACAACGTACCAGCAAAGCCATCACTTATATTGGAACACTTATGTCCTAGTGGCTTTAAGCGTTTCCTGATGTAAAGGCATTCCTTGAATAGCACACTTACTCTGACTGTCACATTCGTGGTAGCTTTGATATACCTCCCCTGCTCTTAAAGGGATATTCCGCCATTTTTGGAAATACGCTCATTTTCCACCTCCCCTCGAGCAAAACAATCGATATTTACCTTGTTCCCGTTCATCCAGCCAATCTGTGAGTCTGGCGATACAACTTTTAGCTTCAGCCTAGCATAGATCATTGAATCGGATTAGACCATTAGCTTCCCGCCTGCTAGCTTCATGTTTAAAAGTGACTAAGATTTCTGGTAATTTTCCCATTTAAAACGTGTCTCCTCTCAAGTTAGAAAGTGCAATAAGACCAACTGAAAATGAAACCTGGCGTTTTTCTAGGCTGATTTGACATGGAACTACACTCTCATCTGGCGTAATAATCAAGGCAACTTGCAGCTACTGGCACTACTACTGCTTGTTGTCTATGGGGACTATTTTCAGATGCTGCGTACGATATCACTGCGCCTATGGTACGTTTGCAAGTTGCCTTGATTATTACGCCAGATGAGAGTGTAGTTCCATGTCAAATCAGCCTAGAAAAACGCCAGGTTTCATTTTCAGTTGGTCTTATTGCACTTTCTAACTTGAGAGGAGACACGTTTTAAATGGGAAAATTACCAGAAATCGTAGTCACTTTTAAACATGAAGCTAGCAGGCGAGAAGCTAATGGTCTAATCCGATTCAATGATCTATGCTAGGCTGAAGCTAAAAGTTGTATGGCCAGACTCACAGAATGGCTGGATGAACGGGAACAAGGTAAATATTGATTGTTTTGCTCGAGGGGAGGTGGAAAATGAGCGTATTTCCAAAAATGGCGGAATATCCCTTTAATACCAGTTTGTTTATATCCTCTGACTATATCTAAACTTTTATGAAAGAAATGTAACGGTCATTATGCAAATGGGAAATGTATAGCTTTCATAACCACGCATGGTTTGTGTCACTGATAATGACATTACCTTTGTTTTCAGGTTCTTGTTTGAAACATATAACAATATATTCTTTGAACATTATATAATATACTATTTATAGTATACAAATAATAAATTCCAACTGGATCTGGATCACATCATTTCGTACAAAACTGTGCATAGAGATGAAAATTGTTTTTTTTTTTTTATGATTATGTCCCCAGCTCCTCAGCACAAGAGGTAGGCACTAGTGCTGTGTAAATGCTATATAAACAAAGAAAAAATTTCATCCGGCTCTCTCACACTCCTTCACAACAAAATGAAAAGCTTTTTAGTCTAAAAGACTTAAGTAGGGTTCAGACCAAAGATTCCCGAAGAGACGAGCCGCGACGTTCTAAAACCTTGCGACTGCGACTCAGCGTGTTTAATGCTCTGCGACGGCTTGCAACTACGTGCAACTTCTAATTCACACCGCTGCAACTCAGTCTCGTCGCGTCGGGAATCTTTGGTGTGAACTGGGCTTTATGAGCTTGAATCACACATTTCTGTGAGATCATCTGAGAGGGCGAGTGCGACTGAGAACCTCAGGTCAGCCAACCAGTTTGCTTGTGACTGAGGGCCTTCTCTGAGGGAGGTCCTGTAGGGTGGGTATGTGGTCTCCCGTGACAACACTCCTGTCAGGAAGTGCGGTAGGGAGCTTGCTCTTCTTCGCCTTGGCCATGTTATAATCACCCGAGTCGAAGTACTTTTGCTAGGAGAGACAGAGTGAAAGTAGCAGTTGCACATGTTATTTCATAGACCAAAACTGACTGACCAATTCAATCTATTGGTTTGAAATTGTAATGATGACCAACCCCTTTTTGAAGTCTTTTCATTAAGAAGTCTGAGCCACCTGGCTTTTGACCCAAGCTAGGATATTTTGGCCTTGGTTTCACCTCTTCTGTTGTAGTTTGGTTGGAATCCTGCATGTCCGACAAGCAAATTAAACAAATAAATGTTATCCGACGAACCAATTAACAATTGCTGAAGAAATTATAGAATAAAAGTTCAATAGTGGCTAACAGTCATTTTGGGAGTTGAGGATGTTGGAAAGAGCACTTTATACAGACTTAATGACAGCATCCGCTTTGATTTTGTACTAACTTTTAAACAAATGCACACCAATTCTTACCAAGTTTGATATGTATTATCTATTCTACACATCATACACTCACAAGGTACAGTAAGACTTACTCTGATATACTCTGTGATTTGAGATTGGCAGAAATGTGTAAAGATAGCTGGAATTGCATAGGCCTGGCCATCTAGGTTTATGATAAGCATATAGGCTGTTAATGGATGCAGTTTGCTCATTTAGCAAGATTATTACACAGAGTAGTTGGTTGTAAAGCATATCTGTACAGCTGATGGGTTAAAGTCCATGTATATGCTTAAACTCACTAGAACATTGTGTACTAAAGATTTATATCTTAGACAGTAAATGATCGGATCTAATGCCACTGCATGGGACTTGCTGCGCAGACTTTGCTGATTCACTTAGTATCTATTACAAATTTATGACCTTCTATTTATAAGCTCGCTAGGAAATGCAGACCAAACTGAAGTATTTCTACACTCAGAGCAGCACATGCATGTGCATAAACAATCATTTAAAGTTGAATTGCTTATTGAAATAAAGTCTTGAATTTCACAAGCATCAACACATGTTTCACAGCAAAGTCAGATTTCTGTGGAGGTTAACTTATCTTTACACTTTGAATTTTACTGACCAGTAAGTAACTGAAGGCTAGTTTTAAAATGTTGCAATCTGTTCATTAGTGGAAGCTTACATCGACAAAAACAATAGGCCAATAAGGCTGCAGTTCCTTTGATGCTATTCCCAAGCCAAACATGTACAATTCGGCAAAAGCAAGCGTGCGTCACGTTCTAGCTAATACTTTTTGGAGACAGAAAACACTCTGCAGTGGTGAGCTATGGTAGTCCTATGTTAACGAATAAACAAACTTTAACTCTTCAGTTAAATAGCTTTAACTAAACGCGATCAGGGTGCATCGGCAAGATATTTGCCAGTGTGAAAACATAAACTAACCTTTTTACCCCCGCAGAGGTCAGACTGAGTTTCTGCAGGTGATGACATTTCAACGGGGACACCCTGATGTATTGTCCCAGCACCGCAAGTGTCGTCTTGCCCTCACCTGTGTTCAGTCAGACGATGGTGCTGCCGCTGTTCAGTCTAAAATGGCGAGACATCAGTGACATCATTCCGCGCCAGTCTGCACCGTCTGCACGAAAGCGACATGAGATTTGCAAATCATAATGTACAGTTACCAAAGTGTGTAAATAAAATACATATGCTTCACGTACATGCAACCTCGGCAAAACCATGATTAGCACAGCAGACAGCTACAACACGAATCGCAGCTCATAGCCTACGGATATTTTAGGGATAGGTTGTGCGATAATGCAGAGTCAGGGTGCAGAGAGAAACGTACTGCACGAAAAAAAAGTTTTAGATCAGACCACCCTTTTTTTGGTCTGCAAACGTAACACAGTGTTTCAGCAAATCATGCATAATAAATCACAAATTCATTCACACCTCCTGTATAAGAGAGCAGAATGAATAGGCATGCAGGCTGGGCTGCCAATGTCACAGCTAGAATTTTACCCAATCTTCCCCTTAAAAACCACCACGCGCGCAGCAGGTAAATGGAACACATCAAACTGCAGTCTAGCGGGAAGTCAAAGTATAGTCAAAAGACACAAGACACAAGACAGGGCAAAAATCTCAGGTGAAACACAGAAGTGTATGTTTTTGGTGGAAATTCCAAATGTGACCATGTTTTCAAATAGTTAATTGATTAGATGCCTTCAGAATCAAGGTATAATTGTTGCAAAAGTAGTTGGTTGCGCTAACCAAAGTTAGCATTTCGTAACCGTTAGCAAGATGTGACGGCTAAAAGTTAGCCTGATAAACTACGTTAGCAAAATTAGGTTAACTGCTATGATAACTAGCAATGATGTTAGAAAGAATTGGGCACTTTTGCAAAACATCGATGTTAAAAGTTAATTCAAATTAAGGTACAATGTTACAATCAAATTCACGTCTCATCAAATTCACGTCAACAGTTTGAGGTAATGTTAATCAGAATCTCTCTCATAGCCAGGTGGGGTGCTAACATAAAAAATGGCATGTGAACAGCGCTTGCGGGCGGTTAATCAGGTAAGGCAATCTGTGCATCAAGACAACTTGTAAAACTAAGTTACCGTCAACTGTTATTCAATTAATGGCAAAGTTGACAACAACCTTAACTTACTCATTATTCCACACTTATGTCACTCACCTCACAGGAAACTCAGCTGCTACCTAATGTAGTCGTCACTGAGCAGCAGTCTCTGGTCGTTGTGAAGAAATTGCTGGCCATTGCAGTGTCTACCATCACATATCTCAGAGGCCTCTTTCCAGAGAGAGCCTATGGCAGTAAATATGTAGAAGGTAAGGAGAATTCTCTCTTTGAAGGCTCTCCAAACATTGTTTTAATGGTGTTAAAAGCATGGGGAAATGAACATTTATGCATTCTCTTTTTACAGAACAGAAGGTGATGATACTGAGGGATGAGCGCAGCTGCCCAGGGGCTAAACAAATAGTTGGATGGTGAGTTGTTGGTGGAATTAACATTGGAACCTATGAAATACAAAGGGACCTATGTCTACAATTTAGTTCTAGGCTGAAAAGCTGAAAAAGGTGTCTAAACGCTTATTTCCAACAGTGTTTTGAAATTGCTTGTGTGTGTGTGTGTGTGTGTGTGTGTGTGTGTGTGTGTGTGTGTGTGTGTGTGTGTGTTTGTGTTTAAGTTAGTATAATAAAAGTGTAACTACAAAAAAGTAGGCATAAAGTATTAAAGTATGATGAAGGTGAAATACAATATGAAGAATGAAGACATACAGTATACTCAACATATCAATGTGTGTAGGCTATCATTAAAACTACGCTGCACTGTACCACCTCACTTGTACAGTTAAGTGCAGTGATCGTTATGTGAATGAACAATGACAGGCACCTTCCAAAATTCTCGATGTCGATGTCAACCGATTTAAACCCTTCTCTCTTCAACTTGCAGGATGCATGGGTGTTTTGATGCCCTTCAGAAAAAATACGTAAGTCAGTTTACTGTGTGGTCTTGAATATTAAGAGGGCATGCTTGGAATATACTTAGAAAATGGTTGCTGTGTTTGCTTAGTATGAAGGAAAGACGTTACTGATATAACTTTTGCATATATTTAACTATTGCACTATATATAACTTTTGCGGAAATCTTCTCTCTACCAGCTCCGTACAGTTCGTCTGTCAGTGAGTATGGTCTTCAGACTAATAATTTCAGTAATTTTCATTTATTAAAGCATAGTTTCATGCATGTTTTAATTACTATGCTTATGTCTTCTAGATTTACACGGATCCAGAGAATCCACAGGTATGAAAGACAATAAATTGCAGGATAATATTATGCCATAATATTATACCATAGGCTACTGCAGGAAGGATCTGTTATAATTAAATGTTTAAACATTTTTTTAACACCACAGAAAGTCACAGAGTGCTATCAGTTCAAAATCCAGTACAATAAAAATGGTCCTCAGATGGAATTTGAAAGGTGATGATGAGTTCCTTTTTAGTGTTTATTAGTTTGCATGTAATATGTGACATGTTTTAAACAAATGCTCTCTACCACTATTGGAGCAGCAACAGCAACAAGAGAGTCTCGAAGATGTCGTGCAGCAACACCAAGAAGGCCAGCATCCTCCTGGTGCGCAAGCTCTACACCCTGATGCAGTACCTGGGACCACTACCCGACAGTGTCTGTCTCAGTATGACCCTCTCATACTATGACGATGGTAACAACACCATATGCTAATACAATGCTCCATGCCTGGTCTCTATTGTTATGAAATTCAATGTTTTATTTACTTGTTTCCCCAATTGCTTGTTACATCTTACTTTCTATGTGTAAAGCACTTTATGCTGTACTGAAAATGTGGTATAGAGTATATAAACATACTTAAATTGATTTATTTAGCATTGATTTGAAGAAATCTGAAACAGGGATGCAGATCTCATCCCATTTTGCTGGGAAGAGCCCAGTTAGATGCAAACTTATTTATTTTCAGGTTCTTGTATAGATATGACTTTTGATTTTGATTTTGGCTGGTAGGGAACGTACCCAAGTCTCTCTAAACAATAGAATGGTTTATCATGTTGTTTTTAGTACATGTAACACTGGCTGGCTGGTAGGGAACATACCCTAGTCTCTTTAAACAATAGAATAGTATATGTTGTTGTTGTTGTTTTTTTTTTTTTTGCTTTTGGATTCCCACCTTACCCGTAGCAGAAGAGCAACTGAGTACTAATTTATAGACTCCTGAGCGCCCTAAGCCCTTTTGTGTTTTCTCAGTATATGTTGTTGTTTTTAGTACACTGAACACTGACCAGCTGGTAGGGAACGTACCCTAGTCTCTCTGAACAATAAAATGGTATATCATGTGGTTCTTTTGCCAGTCACCCCTCAGGAGTACCAGCCGCCAGGGTTCAAAGAGGGCACCAGTAATAGCATAACATTCGAGAAGGAGGGAGTGAAGTTGACCATGGGCGAAGTGGTCACTCCCTTCCATACCCTGAAGGTGGACGTGACCACAGAGAGGGAGCGCCTGGAACAGGTGAACTGAAATCTGTCTGGATATAAACGTTTGGCAGTCTTCACCTGCATTACTGTATTTACAGTTTATTTATTATTTATTATTATTGAGAAAAATTTTGGTATTTACGCAATACTGAATTAACCATAAGAAAATAAACAAACTCACTAATGCAGTGATATGCAGAGCAGTAGTAACTACATGGACCTGACAAGACATGATCAGACTTGTTTATGTGTATGGCGCTTGGTAGTATATGAATACTACATTAGTCAAAAAATAATAGTTTCAAATAATACTAATAATATGATAATAATAATAACTACATGTAGAAATGTAGAAATGTAATTCCATGGAAGGAATTGCCATTGCATGTAAATGCAAAAAGGTTGCTGGCTGTGTAAAACATTGTATTAGGCCTATAGTTAAAAAGACAACTAGGCTACACAGAAGAATAGATAAATAACAATTAATACCCGATTACAATTCCACTGAAATTACTTGGAAAGTCACATTTAAAAAGTGATTTATGAAAATGCATCAAAATTGTGGATATAGGCTATTTTGGAAAATAACTCTTCATTTATTAGAATTTAAAAGACTGAAATGAAGTTGCCAACTTCAAACGAGTTGCAAGAGCTGACTTTAGTAGCCTACAGTGAAAAGACTGGTAGGATAGCTTACATAGCCTTCATATCTACACTAATGCAGGTTAAAAGTAGGCCATAGGCTATAGACTTAGACACCATTGGAATACGGAATACAATCTCAAACAACGCCAATCAACGATGATGCAGCAACAGGTAGGATATCTAGCAAATGTAACGTTAGCTTACAGTAGGATATTTTATGTAGGCTACACATATTACAGGATGAGCTAGTATGTTCTTTGAAGTGTTTCCAGGTGTGTAATTTGTGAATGATACCGAAAGCTTTAAATGATCGCCTGACTGGCAAGTCCCTATATATAGCTGAAACGACTAGCTTGCTAACAAACAAACGTGAAAATGATAGCAATGCAGTTTGTACTAGAAACAACTGTGAGAAGAAGGCTTGAACCTAAATGGTGCAACTAGTAGGCCTATATGTCTATCAGGTTGGACTTCACTTAAAACGCTGGGTGAAGATCGGTGTCGTGTAGGCTGCTCTGTCGAGATGGCTAACTTGCTTGTCGTTAGCTAAATACAGTGTTTACGTTGACGTTAGGTTAGATTGTCTTTAGCTGTTGATAACGTTACCGAGAGCAAACCGGTTACTGTAATGATATAACGATATATCAAGTAAGGAGTAGCCTTACAGGAGACAAGACGATAACGTCCTGGTTTACAGCAGCTGTGTGGCATGGTAGATGTTTTCACAGCTGTTACAGCTTAATGAGTAGACGTAACATTCAGGTTTAGCCTGGTTTAGCGCAGCGGTGGCATGGCTTTGGATCAAAGATCCTTGATTACTGACAGCTGAGCACTGACGTAACAATTCATCTTTGCCGCCAAAGGGTCTCAATGTAAACTCTATGGGAATTTTAAACTCTTTTATCGTAAATATCTCAAAAAGTATAAAGTTCACACATTTGAAAAATACATAGAACAAATCTCTGTGTAGGAGTGTTTGAATGACGTCAAACGGTTCAGTGGTTTTAGAGCCTTTGATCGTTGATTTTGGTCGGAAGAAGAATAATTATCCCGATAATAATAAGAACAGGGATAACAGTACATAGCATTTACATGCCATGTAATAATCATTAATAATAACATAGAATATCAATAAAGAAAATAATGTGAAGTCCATTCCACTGACATCAAAAGCCTGACCAGATGTGGACAGTAAGACAGGCCTAGGCCTGAGTCTATTTACCATCAAAAGGGTCATGCTGCCCTGAAGCCCGAGAACATCAGTGATAACATGGGCCGAAGGAGATGGCATGTTGGTCTGTATGTCTAGGATTTTCCATCTGGTCAGAGCCAGTTTTGTGCAATGGTTGGCACCTGTCACATTGGGGTGATTTACGTTCGTATGTTTTAGTATAACTGGCTAGGTTTTGACTGTGAGACGGATGAAAGAAGCGAATCGAGGCAGAAGCCGCTTCTAATACCAATCACGACTGTTAGACTGTGCAGTTTTACTGTTCGAGACTTAACCTGTGTTCTGTTATTCATTGTTGCACCATCTGCTATAAATCATCATCTAATCACCGATCCTGATCTAACCGTCAAACCTTATTGAAAGACCATCTTCAATACAGACATTATAACTAAGACACAATGCAACAATCAGAGAATCCAACATTTTTTGTGAGAGAGTGTATGTGTATACATACATACTGTATGTATATGTGTATATAAACACAAAGTTTGTATTTATTTGCAGTGTATTGAGATGCCTGCTCAACCCTTAGACAGTGTAATGTAGACAAAAGAGAGAAAGCTTGAGCAAGCGTATGTCTGTTTATGATGGATGGATTATGATTAGTCCTTGGGTAGAGATCATTGGGCCCATTGCCTTCTCTCATTTCCTAGTGTTTCTGTTGTGGAGGGTGGTTGAAGTGCAACACTAGGGCAAGCAGTCAGCTGAATATTAGTTGTGCAATTTAATGTGTAAAATAAGATGAAACATAATATGGAATTTTTTTTGGAATGGATGACAAAATAGAAGTATTAGTTAATATAATGTTTAATATATTTTAATGCAATTCTTAAAATGTATTAAATGTAATATTTTAAAATGTCAATTTAAAAAAGTCAGCGCCTGGCCCTCTTCCTCTTTGGCAGCCATGGCTGGGGCTCCCCACTGATGTCCATGTCAATCTGTGGAGCGTAGGAGTTCAGGGTGGGGGTGCTGAAGGACTCGGTGATGTGCAGCCGTCCATCTGCGTCCACTGTCTCTTCACAGGTGGGGCAGGACATCCTCTCCCAGAGACGCTGCTTGATGGCGCGGCCCATCACGAGGTTGTACAGGCGTTTTTCCCCAGCCTTAGTCTTCAGCATGGGGTCCACCACTGTGTGGTAGATGGCCTGGTAGTCCTCCACAGAGTGGCCATGAATCAGCAGAGGCTCACTCAGGGCTGCGGAGAGAAGAGAGCTGCTCTGGGCCGAGGTGGGGGCCACAGACAGCAGCGGGCGGAAGTCTGGGAGAACAGCAGCGTTTTAGATGTAGCGCCCCTCCACGGGCTCGGACATTTGCCGAAAGTTGCTCTCCTCAGCCATCTCCCTCCTTTTCCTCTCTTTGGCCTGTACCGGTCAAATGGAATATAGCTCTAATTATGATGATTATGGTAATTTATTAAAAAAGATATAATTGTATATATATATATATAATTTTACCAAAAATATGAATGCTTGACTTGATATGTGGCATAATGTTTTTGTACCTTTGCCATAAGAGAGGAATCATCCAAGTGGGGAAAGAACATGTCCTCCCTATCTATCTCTTGCTGCCGTCTTCTCAGGTCCCATCACTGGGCCAGAGTCCAGAGAGCGGAGATGTTTTCTTTTCTGGCCATGTTTCTCAGTGGAGCGGTACTTCTTGCAGTATCCATTATGGTCACAGGGTGCCTCTTGATAGGCGTGTGCCGTCACAGAGGTTCCTGTCTTTGGACCGGAGGTGTTTTGGTTCCCTTTGCAGCTGAATTTCTTTATCAGCTGAAGTTCCTGCTGGAAGTTGATTGTGCATCCAGCCTCTGGGACCAAGTCAGGGACTTGCTGTGCAAGTTCCAGCATTATGGTGGCTATCTCCAGCCTCTTCATCAGGTCGTTGGATTTTTGATGGTTTCCCTGTGGTGCCTAGGTTAAGTAGGTGCATGCACATTCCCTGTGGTGCCACCTTTTTCTGTGGTGCTTTTTTCAGCTTAGGAGCTTACAGTTTGCGAGAGAAAATAGTTAAAGAGTTATTTTAAAGTACATACATGGTTGCATGGTTACATTTCATATAAGATTGGAAATGAGAAAAGAGTCTCTACGTGTGGTCTGTGACTCTTACTGGAGCTCTTGCAGACTGAAGCCAGAGACACCTCAGTCTTCTGCTTAGGAATGCACAGCTTGATCACCAGGGGCCCATTGGAGATTCCCAGGCCTTGTTCAGCCTGATCTATGCAAGGCACCACTTGGCAAGGCTTGGCATGCTTCTTCCTGCGACCCACATGCTCAGATGCCTCTGGGGCAGAGGACAGGGTGAGTCCAGAGACTTTGCAGGTGCTCACACATCCATTCTTAGCTAGCAGTGAGGATCCAGGGTAATGCTGAGGCAGAGCTGAAAGATTGTCTCCACAGCCAAGGATCTCGCCAGAAAGGATGGGTACAGGGAGAGGACACTGAAGAGCTGCAGGCAGAGCCTTCTACATAACAGTCTTCCTGGTCAACTTCTCCCCAGTCTGAAGATTTTTTTTCTTAGAGAGGGGTTGTCTCTAGATAAAAATCCTCAAAATGCTTAGACGGTACAACTTGCCTTCTGAGGCTATAGGGGCCACTGGTGGCTCGCCCTATGTTGTATAATAACATCTGTAATATCATAGGTGTATGCTATCCATATGTAAAAGAGCTGGATTTGTCTTTACACTTATGAATACTTACACTTATGGCTTAATATCACATTAAAAACAAATTTAAACATACCAAAAAGGTGAAATCCATCAGAAGTGTTAAAAGTACCATCTGGAATAATGTCTTACCTGTTCCATAACGTTTGTTAAGAAAGTTTTCCAAAAAAACTTCAGATAGTGAAGAGCAATAGGTTTCTGTGACTGATATTTCATGAAAAGTGAAGAGTCGTTTGGGTTAGGTTGTCAATGGTGAAGATTCTAAAATTCTCCGCCAAAGATCCTTCTTTACTCCGCTTTAACCCTCTCTGTTATAATCTTCACTTGACTTTTAGTATGTCTTTATTTGAACAAACAGACATTTCCTGTAGTTTTAATCAAAGTTTCTAGAGCTTTCATTTTCAATGAAGCTGAGATTGCAGAAAAAATTGAAGTAACAAGAGATATGGTAAAAAAATAATTGTGATTAAAATAGAGAGAAGAAAAGCAGTTCCAAGGAATTACAGTGCATGAAAATGCATAATTGCAAACCAAATTCACAATGTGAAATCCTATGGCAGATGATTGTTTTACAGAAAAAGCCACGTTTTTGCGCAAATTAATTTACGAGTTGACATCGGTTGACATTAGCTAACTTCATGTAATCATATTAGCCCAGCTTGCCGTTATATTATAAACTTTTTTTTTTCATGCTAGCGTGAACGTCTCTTTTTAGTACACCAGAAGCATACATAAACGCCTCGACATGGTAGTGATTTTTACAGCTTAAAATGAATTTATTTTCATTTTGAAAGAAACAACACAGTGAGGCAATGGAAAATGCCACTTGCAGGTCGTTTGTTTAGAACAGGAAATCGCGTTACCGGGACAACGTGACACTTTCACTTACGCACTCTACTGATGTGGATAGGTTGTTTTAATGTTTTAAATTGATGTTGAGACATATAGCCTACTGTTAGTTTAATGGATGTTTAATGTTTAGCTAATGTTTGCTATCAGGTTGCATAGCTAACATAGCTGATGCGTTTAGCAGTTATGCAAACTATGCTAACAATGGCAACATGCTAATCAGGCTACTTAGCTGATGTTTGCTAGCAGTTATGCTAACTATGTTAACAATGGTAATGCTAACCATGCCAATCAGGTTGGTTAGCTAACTTAGCTAATGTTAGCAGTTATGTTAGCACTGTTAACTATGCTAACAATGTTAATCATGCTAATAGGTTGGTTAGCTAACTTAGCTAATGATTTCTAGCAATTTTGTCTAAAATGGTTACTATGTTAACAATGATAACTATGCTAACTAGCTAACTTGCTAGTGAAGACTTATTTTGAAGCAGTTGTAGGATAGTTGAACAGTTAAATAGTTATTTAATAGTGAATTATTGTAGTTAGGACTTTTATTTTGAAACCGTTGTGGGCAGAGGATACAGTTGTGGGAGTCATAGTTAATGTCAACTGACAGTTGGAATGGCTGAATAGTTCAATAATAGAGCAGTTTAAATACTTAAATTATTTAAAGGTTAAATTTCAGCTTAGCCACCACAAACAACTAATGTGTAAATAAACTGCTAAATATACATATATTGAAACATTTCTGTCTTAAAAAGCGATAAAAAGTATCATTTAGGGGTTTTCTGCAAAGGTAGCATGTTTAATGTAACTGGGTGATGATGTCATACGAGGAACTCGCAACCCATACTCTGCTAGATTCTTACTGTACGGCTATATGGAGAATGAATGAGGATGTGTGAAACCATCAAATTCTTTGTGGACCACAGCCCTACACTTTTGAACTGGCCAGGCGTGAGAGAGAGGAGAATGAATGGAGTTGGCCAGGTGTCCTGGTGAGTAGTTAGAGCTAATCAAGGCTAGCCTGGTGCAAACTTAACCCGGATAACATAACGGAACAAGCTTTTTCAAAATCTTGCCGTCATAGAAAGCAAGGAGGGACAAAGACATTATTTACTTATGGTGTCAGTCCTAATCGGAGCTGTGATGCACACAGTGCACAAGTACCAATCGCTAGTTCAGGTGCGCTATCTAAAGCTATCAAATTGCACACAGCAGATACTAGCAATACACACTCACTAGCCGCTTTCACACTGCACAGAAAGGCAATTTCAAGTGCTAACTTCATGCACGGTCATGGAACAGATGGATGGAGTGTTTGTGTGAAATAATATAAATTACATGTAAAAGCCATTACGTGAGAGGATTTGGCCTACAAACATGTAACATATCATGAGTAGGCAGCAAGGCTCATTGTACAGTTTTTTTTTTTTTTTTTTTCAAATGCATTAATTTCATTTGATTAAGAATGAACACAGTAGAGAAATTTACAGTCAGTGTTGCCAACTTAGCGACTTTGTCGCTAGATTTAGCGACTTTTTGCCGTCTCTGGTGACTGACAACAAATCTGGCAACTTTTTCGTGTGTCTGGCGAAACACTTAGCACTTGAAAACTCCCAACTTCTAGATTCGACTGGAACTTCACGGGATGGGTTTCAAGCAGGTTTCAAGTGCTGCTGCATGAGAACTTTGCGCCTATCTAGTGGTGCTTCGCCTGTGATGAGGCCGAATATAGTTCCAAGTAAATATCTGCCCAGGTAATAGCCTTGTTCAATTTTGCATTATGATTTGTACTCGTTTGGAACACATGCTCCCAAGATACAGTATATTTAAAAAGAAATGTAGATGTCTCGGTCACTTTTTTGGAGGACGTGCTAACTGACTCCCTTCATTTACAGCAACTGTGCTAAGCTAAAGCTAAAGTAGACTCTGAACAGAACGGTAGACTTAGCAAGCTAGCACTAGCAAAGTTGTTGTTAGTCTATATAGCAATATCCAATGGATCATACCGTTCACGTGTTTTCCATCCTTGATGTAAGAAGTAAGCATATTTATTCCCTGCACCGCGTGCAAACAAGATCCACTGTGGTCGATCTTCAGTGTGTTTGCTTGTTGTATGTCTCTGCATATGCACTCTGCAGGCAGATACTAATCATCCAAATGGCCCTACTGCCATCTAGCGGTTGGGATCGCTAGTACAGTCTTTTTACAAGCCTGAAACTCTGTTTCGCTAGTTCGCTAGATTTCGCTAGTTCAGTCTGTTTACAAGCCTGATTTTTAGTGAAACTCTGCCAGATCGTTCCCAAGCCCACCCATGAGCCCTCCCCATTGAAAAATGCAATTGACGTCAATGGCAGTCAACGTAAGTGTTTAAATTGATGTTTTTCGATCTGCATCTGGTGGTGTTTGCTGTTATGTCTCATATGTACATATGGCTCTGCAGGCAGATACTCCTCGTTCAAATGGCACTGGCACCATCTAGCGGTTCAGATCGCTAGTTCAGTCTGTTTACAAGCCTGATTTTTAGTGAAACTGCCAGATCGTTCCCAAGCCCACCCATGAGCCCTCCCCATTGAAAAACCCAAAATTGACGTCTATAGACGTCAATGGCAGTCAACGTATGTGTCTAAATTGACGTTTAAAGACGTCAATGGCAGTGAATGAGTTAAGGACAGAATAGTCCTTGCTGTGCAGTGTGAGCGGCCAGTTCGGACGCAATTTTAGTTTATATTTTCGTCGTTTTAGTCATTCTAATTATAAGGAAAAGAAACAAAACTATACTGATGTTGCTTTTGAACAGAAGAAAGCAGAGGCAGAGGGTTGGAAGTAGGGAATATCTCACGCCTCAAACGTCATAGGCTATAAGCTCTCACGTCCATCTCGGCGAGCAAAACTGCAAGCAGGCTACTGTGCGCGTGAAGCTACTGACGTGAACTTTCGCATCTAAAATACTCCTTGCCATGTAAACCTTGGGATCGGATCCGCCGATCATTCCGATGGTTGCATGTAAACGTAGCTACAGAGAGGTCTCTACTGAGAGTAGTTGATACCGGTGTAATCAATTTAACTGGCTTGAGCCAGAGTGTATGCTTAACCCTATGAGCCCGACGGACGCAAAGTGCGTCAAAAAACACACCCATTCTTCTCTGTTAAATTGCTCCACGATTATTTGTCACAGCGAGATGAGACGAATACTGCACGAAAGAGCAGAACCGGGGCTTTCCAACGAGACTAGACACTTGTCTGTACGATCAAGTATGAAAATAAAATAAAATCATGAAGTTAAATCAAAGTATATCATATTTACAGTCTATATTGCTCTGCGTTCACCCAGGCATCCAGCACTCTCGCTTGAATTACTCACGCACCGGGCATCGCACAGACACGACACGCATATCAAATGAAAGAGGAGGAACAGAGCTTTCCATTTATACCAAAGACATCGATCCTGTTGTGTTATAAAAACAGACGAAGTGACAAACAAATCATAATGTCATATAGCTTCGGCTACCATTACTCTCGTTTGATTTACTCATGAAACCGCTATCAGAACGATATGGCACGCATGTCAGATGAAAGAGGAGAGATAGAGCTATCCACAGATACCAAATATAACCTTCTAGGCCATAAAACAGACGAAGTGACAGCAAAATAATAACTTCATTTAGCTCCACTTACCCCATGTTTTTTGTGGCATAATAGCCTATGTTCATAATCCAACGTTATCATGTGTTTCTCGATGGCAAGTCACGTTCATAATACGGTTTTGAGATCCTAGCAAACTCCTGTATGGTATCCAATTCAAGACTCATATTGCATCCAAATTTGTTTGACAAATAAACACTTTTTTCCCTTTACTTTGTTCATTGCAATGCAGAAAAAAATATTATGGAGAATCATCATCTGTGCACGTCATGTGCGCTACCACGCAAACAAGTCAGGTCAGATAAGCTCGTGTCACAAATATGGAGCGCAAAAAGTGTCAAAAAGTCATTTCTCATCACTAAATAAAAATGGCCATTTATTTCTGGAAGGCACACACCACATATTTCTGTAAATTGCTCAGCCCCAAAGTATACCTCCACCATGGTTCTTATATTGCCGTTTTCAGGACAGTCAGGCCTACACAACCATGCAAGTTTAGTCGAGATATGAGCTTGCTGTGGTGAGATACACGTCAAAATGTAAGAATTTGTATAGTATGCTTTTTACATTTTTATCATTTAAAAATCTAAATCAAATCAATGCAAGTATTTATACATGATATTGTGGCAGATCTGGGTAGCCTAGACTGTGCTGAAAAAAACAATATATAGCATGTGTGAATGGCACTTACAATGACCAGGATAAATGCTTCTAACTAGAGGTAGTGAAAATGCCCTTAAAACAGCTTAGGGCTCATAGGGTTAATTGTGTGTGATGTGTTCTGTTACCTGTTGAGTTCCTGAAATTGTTGTGTCCCTTTTAGGGGAACTGGGGGGTGGGGTTTTAGGTGCGTGTGTGTGCGTGTGTGTGTCTACGAAGGAGTTGGACATGGAGTTAGGTCTGTTAATTAATGCTCTGTTAAAAGTGGCTAAAACTGAGTTGTGGCTAAAACAGCAACTTGGTTGTGATATAAGCTACTTGGTTGATAAATAAAGCACGGGAAGTTTCCCTCAAGTGTGACAAAGTGTCTGGAGTATCACAATATTTATCCTGGCTGTAGCCTAACTTTAGATGAAGGAGTAGGCTACTGTATATGAGTTTCACAATAGGCTATGCGCTCTATGCACGGTGGTAGACATTTAAATGTTAAAGCCTAATCGTGACTGCCAAAAGACGGGGATCAACACCGGGGGTTGACATTGATTCAGTGAAGTTAGCTTTATTTACAGCTGTCTAGGTATCTATCTAGGTATCTCATGGTCTGCGTTATTTTAATTCATGTAGCCTAGCAATTTTGCCTGGCTTGATAACGTTAGGCTATTTGTTTAGTCGGAAATCGTTAGGTTTGTTAACACTAACCGCACTTTGTGCGTATGTGCCAGATGTGGACTAATAATAGCAGAAGCAAGCTCGGACCTGTCCAAGTTGTTTGTAGCCTACATAGCCTGTATGGAGATGGATAGGCTACAGTCAGTCAGACAAGTCAGACTTGTTGAAGCTAAATGCACAGTCAATTGTCAATTGTGTGGCATAGCATCATTGTTATTGAAGTATACAATATTTGTGTTTTTACAGATAGATGATCTCGATCCCCTGGGTGCCAAAGACAGACCGGCTGTGAAGATGCCAGAGGAGGAGGAGGTAGTAGAGATGGTGTCCAGGTCCAACGTTACTCAGCAGGTGAACGTTTCAAACACTTGAAGCTTTTTTTTTTATAACTTTTATTTTTGGTATTTAGCAATGCATACACAAATACAATTCAGAGTAAACCATAGCCCTCCCATCCCCTTCCAACACTTGAAGCTTTTGATGTACCAATGAGAGCTGCCATTATTCTTCAATATTTTATAATGTTTATACTTGTACAGTGTTGTACTATTGTTTGTGCTTCTGCAGTGTTTTGTCCAACATCTTCAAAGATTGGATCTGTTTTTTTCTGCTTGCAGAGTAACATGCTGAATGATGTACAAATGACTGATACGGAAATAACCATTGAGAATTCAGGTACATAAACTATGTAGAAAAGTTTGCATCGTGAATGCTAAGTTCAGTCTTTTGTGTCTTAGCAAAAATGCATGCGTGTCATTCCAGTCTCGTACCGAAGGGAAAAGAAACCAAGCAAGGAGGGACACAACAATTCTCAGGTAAGATATATAAAAAATAAAAATACATTATTATCCTAAGCTTTCCCTGTGTGCTTTAAGCAATTTAGCTTAGTGAAAGAAATGTGCAGTTCAAAGTCAAATTGAATTGCGTAAGTACACACATGTGTTGTATGGAAGGGTTTGGAATGTAATTGCTCATTATTGTGATCAGATGGAGTCTGCTGTGACGGAAACTAGCACGGTGGAGGGGGCCAAGAGGAGGACCAGGAGTGGCCGTGTCATAAACCCTTCAACGGTAAAGACAGTTTTATAAAAAATATACAGTATTTATTTCATTAATGAAAAACCATGACAGTCATTTTGATTCTGGCCTAGATACAAAAACCAGCAGCATTCATATCTGGTTGCAACACTGAAAGAAGACCCAGAAAGTAGCAAGTATATTGTAACATTACCGTGATTTCCCGTCTATTAGCCGCGGTTTATACATTGATTTTGCACAATTTCTTCAGCTATGAGGCTAATACATGGGTGCAGTTAATATGGTATTGATATGGTTTTGTTTCTTTTAACTCGCATAAAACACTGCCCTGCGGCTTATACACAATGCGGCTTATATGCGGGAAATTACTGTAAGGAGCAGGGATACTTCAGTGGACACACAGTATGCATTGCTGTCTCTAAACCGGTACTATCAATAGTTTTACTGTTACAGACACATCTCTCAGCACAAAAGCTCGGATACTCAATCACAGTGTTTGAAATAATATCTCAGACAATACAGCAAATACACTTTTTCTTTTCTTTTTTTTTTTTCTTGTCATAGCAACAGGGGTAACAAACACATGTTTCAGCCATTAGGCCTTCATCAGTGTCTGTTCTGATGACCAAATGTGTGTGGTATGCACCGCTGTAGGGAGGGCATGTCCACAGGGGCATACGTGTGCCCTTGCTGATAGACAGTATAGAAACAAGGCTGGCATGTAAATAATGTCAATATAAAATGGTGCCACAACAGTACAATAATGAAACATACAACTGTAGAAGCTAAGAGAAAGAGAGTTCCCAAGACATGCAGGCTAGAATGGAAGAGGATGTAGATTACACTTGAACTCTTCAGTCGTATATTAACCACACATAGTGCAAATGCACCATTTATCATGTGCTTCAGAGACTACTTCCAATTATAATACTCTTCAAATGAGATTCATTTTCTCTCCAGGAGACAAAAGCAGATACCACTGAGCCACTCAAGGAAAAGAGAAAAAAAGCTAAACCAGCCAACAACAAAGAGGTAAGCTGCCATTGCCAGTAAAGCGTGTGACCGTGCCAAATTAAAGGGATAGGCAGTGCAGAAGTTGCGCTTATTACTGTGTAGTGAGAAATGTTCTTCTATCCTCATTCATACGATTAAGTACCAATTATCTTTTTGAATGTCTTGTCTCACTTTAAAACAGCTGTCCCAGATGGACTTCCCTCTGAGTCAAGACCCTCAACCATGTCGCCCCCTAAAAAGAAAGTTTAGCCAACCGAAAGAGTACTTCTAATACTACTAATACTAATGTGTTTCTGTCTAGTCTCCTTGTAAACGTAATGACATGAATTTCGAAAGAATGTGGAAAAAATACTTTCTGAAATCTTTATGAATTCCTATTTCAGATGTTTGTTGAATGGTTTGCACAAATTGTTGCATTATTGGTTTTATCTCATGCATCTCAGATGAAGCATGTTATTTTTTATATGTAAACATTACAATGGAATATGTATTATTTAGAACATTTTGAAGATGCTATTCTATAATTTTTTTGTATTTATTTATTTATTTATTAGTTGTATTCATTGGTTATATTATTTGTTCTTTGAGGCATTTCTGAAGTATTTAATAAACTGAAATATCAGACACCTTTCTGCCTGCCTGTAAACTTGCAGCCACTAGAGGGAGTTATTTTCACAGATCATTGCAGTGCAATGCTCTGTGTCTATTGCTAACAGCAGTGGTACAGATGAGAACCTCCTGGTGCAGAGCATGAGATAGACAGACCACTTTAGAGAAATGTTTTTGTTTATTTTTTTGGTCTTGTGAGGTTGTGAAAGCCACTGAGGATAATAACCTTCAGGTTTGAGTTCCCAAATACAAATGTGTACCTGTGAGCAGTGCACTGTGAACCCGTCTCAGCTCTGATTACGGCAGACTGCATTTAATATGCGTTATGACCGAAATCAGTTATTGGTCAGGAGGATGCTTCCTTTTTTATGTGAAACTAAACGAAGGGACACGCAACCGGAACTGATGAGCCTCCTCTCCTTGCTGCCTATCACTAAGCCGTGGCCTTTTACAAAACAGGATGGGGACAGACGGGACTCAGGCGTGGGCTTGTTACACCTGCAAAGGCCTGGTCTCTCTGGGATGTTTAGCAGGAGAGAGTGAACTCTGTGACCTTGCCCGAAGGGTTGAACTGATTAGGGATTCCAGTAATCCTTTGAGCATCTATGACGGCTGCCTTTCAAACTATTGTTTGAGAAGATAAAAAAACAGACAGCCACACATACCTCACCAAGACACATAGTGACATTAAGCTTTAGTGTAACTAGTCCTTTCTCCAAAATGTGGTTAACCATATGTTGGCTAGGGATATTGTCAGTTGAGTATATGTTGGGTATTATAATGGCCTTTTTTCTCCACATTATGCAATAACTAGCATCAATGTGAGAGTATATGGTCTTTGTTAACAACAGTATGCCAGGACCTGGGGTTGGAAGCCAGTGGTTCTATAGCTGGTGTTCGTATGGATAAAATATACATGATGAGCATAATTAAATCAACATTAAATCATGTCTTAAGGTGAATCATTTGGTAACGTAGACTCTGTTCAAGAGCTTTTTTTAAGTACACAATACTGTAATTAATATTTTTTATGGACGTATTTTTATTCAGAGGTCATTTAAGCACACACAATGAAAAGAGAATGTGATTCTCCGTTTTCCCTTTGTTTTTGGCCAGACTTGCAGATAACAAAACCATTAGAAGTGCGCAGGGGAGGTTTAAAATGGTAATCTCTCCCACTGAAGTCAAAGGTACATAGCACTGCGCAGAACAGTCAGTGATGGATCACTCCCAATAAATAACTCTGCTCTCGTTAGTTAAACTTAATTTGTTTTTGGACTTTCACAGAACACTGACAAAAAGAAACAACAAAAACAAAAACAAAAGAATCACTGCTCTCAGCTGTCCTCTGAGCCGTAGTCCTCATGTCACTAAAGTTCCTTTTTAGGCAACATTCCCTCTGACCCTACCACCCGACAACTTCCAAACAGCCAGATGCCACGCGCTCACCGCTGCCTCTCCCCCTTGAGGCTCGGACAGGCCAGCTGATTCCTTCTCTTTGGGCGTCAGTGGACGCGAAGGAGGGCCTCCTCACAATAGGTGAGGGAGAGGCTCATTCTCCCCCCCCCTCCTTTTCTTTCTTAAGAGAGAGAGCTTCTGGCATCTCCCCTTTTCTCTCAGATGAATAGACATGCACCCCCCCACTCCACCCCAACACACACACACACACACTCCACCCCAACACACACACAGATACGCACACCAAACAGACTGCAGGGAAGGAGGTTTAAATGTCAAGCCGTGTCATCGGCATGCCTGCTTGCCTGGCCGGCTCGTGTCCTCCATCCTGGGAGGGAGGTGCCGGGGACACTTGCCCCCTGCCATTGTGCTTTGTGTGTCAGGGCTTGTGTGGCTAACTAATTCGCATCCAGCAGCGTCTGCCAGAGCACACGGGCAGATGAGAGCACTGGTGCGATTTGGGTTTCGGGTGGGTATTGTGTTGCATTGACCAGAGTACAAGGAGGAGTGGTATGTTTTTCCTGGTCACAGTTATTTCTGGAGAGCACCTTCTGCCTTTTCAAAATTCCCACTGATGTTTTGCAATGCACTGCCTGACATAAGTAGGTCACACGGAGAGAACAACATTCATTATTCAAATTTTACATTTAATTTCGATTATCATTTCTGTTTTGTTTTCTTTCTGTGGAACGTCATGCCTGCGTGCCTTGTAAAGTTGTGTTTCTTTTGTTTTTCAAGTTACTGGATTGCTCATATGCGTTCAGTCTTCACTTCGTGTCTTCATAGACTTTCAAGATCATGATTCACATGCATTTGCACTTTCAAAGTTATAAGCAGCATGTTTTTTTGTTTTTTTTTTAAATAATAATCAGAAAACAAAAAGCAAATGCATTCAAATGACACATTTTAGAACATCTTCAGATCAAAGGTGATTTTTTTACATAAGACATAGAGGACTCCCACTGAATTCTTGAGACTCTTGAGGTCTGAGAGGCTTTGGCTGCTCACAGTCCAGAGTGTTTTATGTGTGCATTACTTCTAAATAGCAATACAGCACATACACCTGACCTTGAGCGTGGACGTGCGCACACACACACTCTCTACACACTACACACACACACACACACACACGAGCGTGTGCTAGTCGAGCATCACTCCTGTCAGAATCACACACACACACAAACACACACACACACACACACATGACCTTGAACTGCAGCCACAGTGGCCTGGCACAGACTAATTTCACTCCTGGATTCTATATCGACATACTGCAATCGTTAATATCATGGATGATGAATAACTATTGACTCCTGCACCAATCCAGGTGCCGGACAACGGAGTGCCTCATTGTTGTGCTCCGGGCCGCCGCAGCCTTGCCGCTGTAGAGGTAAAAAATGTGTCTGTCAGCTTATCAGACAAGAGAAATGTTGACACGAGGGGCGTGTCACGCCGTTCAGAAGATATGGTGCACGACGACAACGACCGCAGCGTCCACTCTGCGAGGCGATCTCATCGGGGCGGAAATGCTATTTTTGGTTTTGGAAATCAATGAAGCGCCAGGAAGGCATTATCGTACGCATGCTATGTAGCGTGGTGGCTATCATTTGTAGAAATGAGAGTTCAGAGCTGTGGAGCGGCGCCGTGATGAAAAAAAGCAAGTCAATAGCACTTATTACAGCCGCAGATGCGTGCCCCGTACCGTAGAGCTGCACATCCCCTGCTGTGGTGGTGTGTGTGCACAATGAGTGTCACAGATTCTGGTCACACACGGCGAGTGTTTTGAAGGCGACGAAGGACGCGCCCACTGAGGATATCAGGTGTC
This sequence comes from Sardina pilchardus, assembly GCF_963854185.1. Lineage (NCBI taxonomy): Eukaryota > Metazoa > Chordata > Actinopteri > Clupeiformes > Clupeidae > Sardina > Sardina pilchardus. The sequence continues at coordinate 18,428,961 of NC_084999.1, read as the reverse complement.
ATTGTGATGTCAACAGTGGACATCAAGGGAACTGGGTTGGACGGTCCAGGGGCCACATGGGAGCAAGTTCAAGCAGTCTCGAGTGCTGCCACTGCAGCTGGGGCTGGTGTTTGGCAAGCTGAAGTTCAAAACAGGCCCCTCACTTTGCACAACACACAAAAGCACACACGCATACATATACAGAGAGAGAGAGAGAGAGAGAGAGAGAGGCACCCAGAGATGCACACACAGAGAGAGAACTGGAGAAAAAAAAGAATGTGCTGGAGGCAGAGAGGAAATTTCTTGCTCCTTGATTCCTCTCTCCCACATGCGTGGCCCCAGCGGGACTGACTCCTGCCCCCGAAGCTGCTCCTCTTCTCCAGGCTGATGGGTTTTCATCTCTGCGGGACACGAAGGGCAGCCAGTTTGCAACCAACAACCCCCCCCCCCTTCCCTCTACACACACACACACACGCACATGTGCATACACACACACACACACTCACTGTCTCCCGTGCAACCGCAACACCACTGGCCCAGACCTGGATTTACATTTCCACCACTGCTCTGAGAACATCACCTCAGGCTAGCCGCCAAACAGCCTCAGTACACAGAGAGAGAGAGAGAGGAGAGAGAGAGAGACCCCAAGAGTTTGGCCAATCCACCAGGGGCCAGGGGTCTGGTGTTTACATTCCCTAACCGCGACTTTACCGTCTGTCTTTTATCACATAGCTGCCAATCAGTTTTGCTTTGTGGCTTCGCCGCTCGGATCCCCGCGTAGCACGGCTGCTTCCGTGTCAAGAGGAGGGGAGAGAAATTAGCACAAGATCAAGGCCGCGTGGGAACCGTATGAATGTGCATGAGCGTCTGCTGCCGCAACTTTCCCCGATAGTCCTTATTTTTTGTGTGTGTTGTCCGCAGTTTTGAGTTGGAATAAAATTAAGCATTTAAACAAATGAATTTGACCAACGACCTTTTTTTATTGCACAGGGAGTGATGGGCTATATTTTCCTCTTTTTTTTGAACTTCACACTCATTGTTCTGCATGTAGCTGTTTATACTTTGACCCTTGAACTGTGCTGAAACTTTGCATGCTCAACTGATCAGATAAAAACTATTCTTACAGCAACCTTTACATAAGCAACGACATTATCACAGTGGAAAACCACATCAGCTAACTCCACTGTGCTACACACACTCATTCACACTCTCTCCCAGAAACACAACTGGGTATTTATTTTTTTTGGACATCCAGAAAACAGATGTTTCCAACGTCTCAATCATTAATGTTTTTTCGGAGGAGTAATTTTTTCCAACAGTGGCTATAAGCAAGGAAAAAAGCCTTTGTCCTTGGCATGGCTCTCCCCCCCCTCCCCACTCTCTGGGATCCTGTGATGGCTCTGCCTCGGGGCGACAGAAGCACCTTAAGGAGGGCCCACCTTTGAATCCTGCTCTCCGTGACTCCCACCGTCACCCCTGGCTGGGGGGATCCCCCAGGCCAGATTTAAACAAGCTCCCCCAGCTCCACCAAGGCCCCGCTTCCCTCTCTCTTTCTCTCCCTCCCCTGTCTCTCTTTCTCCCTCTCTCTCTCTCTCTCTCTCTCTCTCTCTCTCTCCCTCACTCCCCCTCTCGTCTCTCTCTTTCTCCCTCTCCATCTTTCTCTCTCTCTCCCTCCTCTCTCTCTCTCATGCTCTCTGGCCTGCGTGTTTGTGCAGAGGCGGTTCGCCCATCGCTCGTCCGAGGTTGGCTCTGGTGCTCTGGCGACGGCTGGCAAGAGCCAACCCTGGGTAAGGGGGCACGGAGAGAGGGGCCCCTGTGCTGCGGTGAGCCGAGGCCCTTCCTCTGGCGAATGGAAATGAGCGCTGGCTGTTTGCATATGCACAGGCATTGGGGGGGAGCGAGAGCAAGGACGCAGTGAACGATAGGGGGTGACAGTAAGCATACTGAATAGCTGTCATATTTGGACGCCACACAGTGTGGTCAGTTTGCAAAAAGGCTCCCCAGAGGAAGTGTCATCTTGCAAGAGATTTGTGATTGTGACCTTTGACGAATAGATTTGAATGTAAACATCCCGCAATCATCGCAATATTTTGAAATGAATTTGATTGGAAATGTTATTGTGTATACTACACAAACATGGCTGCTGGCACTGCTATGTTAAAAAAAATGGAAACTGGGTGCATGCTCGGCAGCGTTTTTTCTGTATTTTCCACATAATTGTTATTAATACAATGGCGACGGGGAAGCAGAAGGCTGGAGAAGCACACAGCGTCAGGCTATTGATCCATGTCCATCACGGCAGAGGAAAAAAAAGGGTTTGGGGGCTACACAATTCCGACCGGACACCGCGATCGATAGGATACTCTATCAGCCGTTTCCATGGAAACGCTCGGAACAAGGACAGAGGCAGCAGTTTATTTACACCTGTCTTCCTCGCCCAGCCAGTTCGGGGTAATAGCAGTCAAACAAATGAACGTGGCTCACATTCAAATCACACTTCCCATGTTGCACTGTGGCATGGACAAAACCAACTCTTCTTTTTTTTGTGTCAAATGTTCATACTATCTCACTTTTCTTATCTGGTCTCGAAAACTAGGGGTTCATAGTGGGCATTTGGTATGTGTGTGTGTGTGTTGGGGGGGGGGGGGGGGGGGTTTCTTTCATTTTGCACTGACCTCAATTTGCAGGTCAAGCAAACGTGATCAATGTGGCGGCCATTAGCTCATCATGAGGCTCAGAGCTGGGTCAGATGAGGGAGAGAGAGAGGGAGAGAGAGAGAGAGAGAGAGAGAGAGAGAGAGAGAGAGGAGCCTCGCTGAAAAATGGCTCCGGTTCCCCTCCGTGTCAGGATGAAAGATAAGAGCGCGGCTCCAGAGGCCGAGAACTTGGAGCTGGAGACGAAGGTCCAAGGGTGACCCTGAAGTTCAAGGCCAGCCAAATCCCAAACATCAACCCTCGGCCTCGGAGCAACCTCAGATGTGCGCTGTTCGCAAAGTCTAACTTGCTGTAAAGGGCACTGAATTACAGCCCTAACCCTAATTCCTGCAACTATTTTCCTCAAAAATATACATGCTTACATTTTTATAGGACTCGAACAGAAGGCACTGGCCACAGAACTGTGGTCTACACTAAGAGACTTTAGTTCTGGAAGCTTCTCTGAACAGAGGCACGCGCACAGCCACAGACACGAGAGGCTGGGGACACCCTGAGGACACACAGTGCCACCCCACACCACACCACAGCTGGCACGTGTGCACTGACATGCCCTGCTGCTAGTCATGGGCTTGAGAACAACTGTATGTGTGTGTGTCTGTGTGTGTTTGTGTGTCTGAAAGCAACTGTGTGTGTGTGTGTGTGTGTGTGTGTGTGTGTGTGTGTGTGTGTGTGTGTGTGTGTGTGTATATATATGTGTGTGTGTGTGTGTGTGTGTGTGTGTATGTATGTGTGTGTGTGTATATGTGTGTGTGTGTGTGTGTGTGTATAGTGTGTCTGTGTCTGTGTGTGTTTGTGTGTGTGTGAAAGCAACTGTGTGTGTGTGTGTGTGTGTGTGTGAAAGCAACTGTGTGTGTGTGTGTGTGTGTGTGTGTTCACTGTGCGTTCTCTCTGACAGACCTGTGTCCATCTCCTTCTTTGCAGTGCTACCCCTCACAACAGATCTGCCGTCTTTTTGACCTCTCCCCCTTTCCTCTGAAACCTCTGAAATGGAGGTAGAGACCCTCCCTCTTTCTCTCTCCCTTTCCCTTTCCCTCTCTCTGTCCTCCCTCCCGCCAATCAACCCAGCTCAGCCGTGGCCTGCACCCCCCCACCCCCTGAGCCCCCCCCCCCCCCCGCCCCCCATCCCTCTCCTCTCCCCTCCTCTCCCCCTCCTCTCCCCCTGCTCTCCCCTGCTCTCCCTACCTTATGCCGATCAATGACAGTTTCGTGTGGCTCCTCTGGCCCCGCAGTGACGTCTGTCCTATTGATTTATCGACACGACTCCAGGCAAACCAACCCAAACCTCCACCCCCACCCCCCGCCCCGTCACAGTGGGCAGCCGGGCTCCAGCCATGCAGGCACACTCCGCTCTCCTGCCCCCAGCCCCAGCCGTCCCAGCCAGCCCCAGCCACTCCTCACCCCCCTCTCTCTGCCCCCATGCTGTGCCTACAGTGAGTGGTGACGGTGGAGGCCAGGCACAGCCCTCCCGCCGGTCGGTGGAGCGCCGGAGCTGGAAACAGCAGCGCTGCATCGGCCACGAGGCACAACCTGTGTCAGCGTGGGATTCCTGGTGCCGCCGGGGGTAAAAGAAAAAGGGGGAACGGAACGGCAACATGCGGCATTTTCCTGATTTTTTTTGGACACAGGAAGCCTCGTTCTCGTTCTCTCTCTCTCTCTCTCTCTGTCTCTCTCTCTCTCTCTCTCTCTCTCTCTCTTTCTCTTGTTCTTGATTCAGTTCAATGATCCCCACACTGTTGGGGTGTTTTTTTCCGCCTCTGGTTAAAAGGTTTGGCTGTCGCGCCTCCACGCTTCACCCTC